>NC_057800.1:200600357-200623391 GCF_018294505.1 Triticum aestivum | reverse complement strand
CCTCGCGCCCACCAGCCATGGCCGACGCTACCGCCGCCGTGCCTACGTCGTAGCCGCACGCCCTGCCGCCCGTGCGTCCTCTCGTCGTGTCGAGGAGCTCCACCTCTGTCCACTTCATCGAGCAAGCCGAGCCCCGAGCGCTCGCAACGCTCGAGTCCACCGCAACGACCTCGCCCGAACCACCGTCGCCGGAGATCCCCTTCAACACCGTCGCCGCTTCAGCTCGTCCCCGACCCCGCCGGTGGCCTCTACGGGTGCGCTGTGAGCCTAGCTACCCCTCCTACCCTCCCTCTCTCGTTCCCGAGCCGTGTAGCGACCTCCCGGAGCTCAACTGCACCCACCACCGTGGAGCTCGTCGCCGACGTGCTCCCGGTCACCCTCCGACCACTCCACGGTGTCCATCATGCTCACCGCGTCACGTAGCACCTAACTAGCTACTCCCCGCACCTCACCGACCCCCCTAGCGACAAGTTCGACTTCGGCCGAACTCCGGTGGCCGCCAAAGTCGTCGCCGGCGCCAACTCCGGCCACCCCGACCCCAACGGACTCCACCAAGAGCTGCGGCTCGACCTCAGCTCCTCTCCGGTGGCCTCCGCGGCTCGTTTGGTTGCCGGAACGGCAAAAATCACTTCCGCCGCCGCGTCGGGCTCGTCGGCGGCTAAACGCCGGTGCAGCCGACCCGGGTTTGACCACGGGTGGGCCCTTGTTGACTCTCCTGAGTCAATGACAGGTGGGGCCCAGCCCTGTTAATTAAACAGGTTTAGTTTTAATTAAACTTTAACTAATCTAATCACACTGACACGCGGGACCCACTGTCAGGTTTGACCGGACCGTGTCCCGTTGACCTGCTGACGTCACACTGACGTCAGGCTGACGCAATAAATTAATTTCTGGATTTAATCTAATATAGGAAATTCTAGAATATAGTTTCAACTTCAAAAATTCATAACTTTTAATCTGTAACTCCAAATCAGACAAGTTATATATGAAAAATGATCAGAAAAATCCAATCTATCCATCTGTACTATTTTCATGCATGATTAAACAAGTTAACTTGGTGTTTAATGCAGAACAAGGTAAAACACTTTAAAGGGCCATGTATGAGTTTGAAATTTGAATCTTTGGTTCAAATTGGTTCAAACCCTTCTGGTCTTAGTTGCATTAGCCCAACACACTCATATTGCCATGTTTCATGCATGCATCATATTGTTGCACATTGTTTGGTGATGGTTGTGTATCGGTGTTCTTTGCAGCAGGTTCTGCCTCCGAGGAGTGCCGTGATTACCCTAACGAAGAACCGTATCAGTGCATCGAACCATCAGGCAAGCAACCAACCATTTGATCATATCGATACAATCCCATGTTCTCGCTCCTGCTCTCTTTTACTGCATTAAGACAACGCGTTTCAAACTACTGTGTGCTACGGTAGTTGAACCCATTTCCTCTGCATGATCTGTCATTGCCACAGTAACTAGATGAAACCCACTAGCATGTGTAGGAGTTGATTGAGCCATATGTATGTGTTGTTCCTACCTTGCTATGCCTACTATGCTTAGAGTCGTGTCAGGTCTGGTTCATCTGGGTGATGGACTAGAGTGAAATGTTTATGTCGGTAATGAGAGTGGTGTGGTGAACACGATTTGGTAAAGGTATCGATGAAAGGCCATGTAGGAGTACATGGTGGGTTGTTTCATTGAAGCCAACCTTAAGCACTGAGATCTGTATGTGTGATTTAAGATATAGCTACTACCATGCATTGGGCCCTGAAATATGACCCCGCTCGACTTCTTATTCACCCTAGTCCTCTGTTCAGGAGTTGCAAGTAGTTTCTGGTGTTTGTAGCCTACTGGAGGCCGTGGACAGCGCTGACCGTAGGGGTGGGCTGTGATGCGGCAGGTACGTGGCCGGGTAAACGGGGCACCCGTTTGGTGTCACGGAACCCTGTTCACATCGTTTGGGGCTGTGAGCGAAACTCCGGCCGGATCTCCTCATGGATGGAACCCGAATAGGCGATAAACCTGGACTAGAGACTTAGGTGTTTAGGTAGGTCGTGGTCTACACCCACGTCGGCTTTCGCTTGAAGTCTGTCGAGCACATGTCGTGTGCAGACGCTAAGTGGTGGAAACATGTATGAAGAAGTACACCCCTGCAGGGTTATCATGATCTATTCGAATAGCCGCGTCCGCGGTAAAGGACTACTTGGTTGCCTATACAGTTCATAGACAAGTAAATGGAAACTACTAAAAGCTTCAAGATAAGTGTGAGTGCCGAGGATGGCTCTTCCGTAGGAAGACGGAGGTGGATCCTCGGTAGTGTGTTGAAGTGGTGAGTAGTGGACTCGTGTACGCAAAACCATTTCAAGTTGGAGTCCCGTAGGATAGCCTAGCCAAGAGTCAAAGCTGGCTTGCTGCAATAACTCCACCAACCCTTCTTGATAATGTGCATGTATGTAGGATCTGATGTAAGTCTTGCTGAGTACCTTTGTACTCATGTTGCTATAATTTACATTTTTTTACAGAAGACGCTGCAACCCCTTCTGATGGGTTCTTCGTAGACGTTGACATCAATGAGTAGGCTAAGGCCCAGGTGGTGATCCTGAGCTTGTGAAGGACCATGTAGTATAGCTAGGCT
Organism: Triticum aestivum; assembly: GCF_018294505.1. Classification (NCBI taxonomy): domain Eukaryota; kingdom Viridiplantae; phylum Streptophyta; class Magnoliopsida; order Poales; family Poaceae; genus Triticum; species Triticum aestivum. The sequence continues at coordinate 200,620,760 of NC_057800.1, read as the reverse complement.
TTCCAAGCCTCTTTTATTTTACTAGTTGTCTGTACCCAGACAAGCTACTTCAGCTGCTGGTTTGTATGACTGTATGACTTGAATGCTGGGTCATGTGACCCGTACCTATGTGTATGTTATGTATGGCTCTCTGAGCCTTAAATAAAGTACTTGTGTCGTAGAGTCATGTTGTGATGCCATGTTGCATTTGCACATATCGAGCATATTGTGTGTATGTTATTGAAATGCTTGGTATGTGTGGGATCTGACTATCTAGTTGTTTATCTTTAGTAGCCTCTCTTACCGGGAAATGTCTCCTAGTGTTACCGCTGAGCCATGGTAGCTTGCTACTGCTCTGGAACACTTAGGCTGGCCGGCATGTGTCCTTCTTCGTTCCTGTGTCTGTCCCTTCGGGGAAATGTCACGCATTAAGTACCGGAGTCCTGTTAGCCCGCTACAGCCCGGTTTACCGGAGTCCTGCTAGCCCAGTGCTACAGCCCGGACCGACTTGCTGATGACCGACACGTTCGAAGCTGGGTCATGGATGCCTGTCCCTGTAAGTCTGTGCCACTTTGGGTTTACAACTAGTCATGTCAGCCCGGGCTCCTTATCATATGGATGCTAGCGACACTATCATATACGTGAGCCAAAAGGCGCAAACAGTCCCGGGAAAAGGTAAGGCAACACCCGTGGGGATACCGTGCGTGAGGCAGCAAAGTGATATGAGGTGTTACAAGCTAGATCGATGTGACATCGAGTCGGGGTCCTGACAGCGTTGGTATCAGAGCCGGACTGCCTGTAGGTTCTCCAAGCCAAACTAGTCGATGTTGAGTCTAGAAATTCCTTAGTTATATGTAGGGGAATTGTTTGTGGGTTGGAATGTAAGGTTCTTTTTACTCCTTATCTTATGACATTCTGATCTGAGTCAGTCTATTCTTCTACCGGGGGTTAAGGAATTAGGATTTTTTTCTCTCTATCAGGATCACGTGTTACTAATCAGTAGTACCTTATAGGTTTGATGGATACAAGCCTAGTACAGTTCTACTACCACATCATGTTGTTAGGATGGACTCAGAACTTTGATATGATGATGTTGAGTGTGTATGAAATCCTTTGTCAAATGTCTCAAAATCCTTCTTGAGCATTTACAGCTGTTATGCTGCCGAAATTTTGCTAGAAATTCTAATGCCTTTGCATTATGGCTGTGCTTTCAGATGGCCACTTGCGACCTTAATCAAGTGGTTCGCCTGACTCGATGCCTAGATGTACCCGGCCATACCGCCATGTTGGTCAGGGTAATGACTGAGGCTGGATATCGTTGGTATCCTGAGTACACGGTCGAAGAGCAATTCCGAGACTTTAATCAAAGCCAGTATCTCTACACTGTCAGGATATTTCCATCTTATCCTGGATCCATCGAGCCCCTTCACTGCTCCTATGGACTCGGGGTTACTATTGAGATGGCTGTGCAGGACGCCGCCTACTCTATGATGACCATCATGCGAGTCAGGTCTGGCCTATTTCGGGACTCTGATTTCCGGTATATGCCAGGATCACTTCCGGGAGCACAAGGGTATCTCCAGGCTATCTATGCTGACCCCACTCAAGAGGATTCACGGACTCGCACCACTGCTAAGATGCTCGAGGATAAGGACCGTGAAAACCGGGCCTTGAGGCTAGAGCTTTTCAATACCCGTGCTGACCATTGGGCCACATTGACTCGGTTTGCACCGGCAGTGCAAGCTGGATATTCGGATATGCGTGATCTCTCTCCTGTGAGATCTGCTTTGCCAGACGTGATGGGTTGGCGTGATGTAGGAGGCATCACCCCACCTCGCGGTCCCCGCAGGCCACCGTCTGTTGGTCCAAGACCTCATCCTAGCCCCTATGGTCCACAAGCTCCGCGAGATCGTCTATTTCCGGATGATCATGTTGAGCTTCCAGGCTATGGAGGTGACTTCTACGAGGACTACTACGGATCGGTCTGAGTTAGTGATAGTATCACTAGTTCGTACTAGCTGTGTCGTCTATCGTCCTGCGTGACTCGTGTGATATGACCTAGTTTGTACCGCCTTCCGGAGGTGTAGAAAGATAATGTATAGGAGGTTGGGATGCCTCCGATGAGATGTAATCCTCTTTTCACCGTAATAGTACCTTGTTTGGTCTTGTACTAAACCTTGTATGGTGTGTATGACGATGGAATAAAGAAGCAGTTTCTGTATCTACCATGTCATACGGATGATCATCTTGCATTCCGAGTTACTCCTTACATTCTGTATTCTATGTCGGAATCTTATCATTCTGACTAAATCATTGTCTTGTTTACCTAGGACGGTCAACACGCGCAATAACCCTGCTCCTCAAGAGCAGGCCGAAGGCAGTGAAGTCAGGAATGCAAATCTGCCTCATCCTCCTTCCCTAGCCGAGGTTATGATGGAAGCCGAAAGAAACAAGCGGGAGACCAACCGTTTGTTGGAGCGTATTGAACAGAACACAGCACACCATCAGAGGACTAACGTGGTGTCACTCAGTGATTTCATCAAGTTACATCCACCCACGTTCCACCACTCCGTCGAGCCTCTCGACGCTGATGACTGGCTTCGCAGTATTTCTCACAAACTGCGCTCCGCGCTAGTAGCCGAGGCTGACAAGGTCACCTTTGCTGCATATCATCTTGAAGGCCCCGCCAGTCTCTGGTGGGAGAATTATGGAGCTATGCGCCCAGCGGGCCATGTCACTACTTGGGCTGAATTCAGCGAGGCTTTCCGTGAACATCACATTCCGGAGGGTCTCATGGACCGTAAACGTGAGGAATTTTGCAGTTTCACTCAGGGCCGACTCTCTGTGGATGCTTACAGTAGGGAGTTCGGTAACCTCGCACGATATGCCACTGAGGAAGTTTCTACCGATGCCAAGAAGCAAGCAAGGTTCCGTAAGGGGCTTAGTCCTGAGCTTCGCCGCGACATCCGTCTGCATGAGTGCACATCTTTTCAGAAGCTTGTTAACAAGGCCATCAGTGCTGAGACTGGTCAGACTGATTATGACGCAACACGCAAGCATGGCCGTGACGTGGGTTCCTCATCCGGTGCTGGTCCTCAGAAGCGCCGCGTGTGGGTGCCCAACACTGCCCTGCCACCCAGGTTCACACCGAGGCCATCCTTCCAGGCGCCTCGCCCCGTTCAACAGTCTGCACCAGCCAAGCCCTATGGTGGTCCAACCAACAGTGCTCCTCCACGTACCAGTGCCGTGACTTGTTTTAAGTGTGGGGAATCTGGCCACTATATGCGTGAGTGTCCCCAAACCAACCCCAACCAATCTGCTAAAGCTGTTGGCCGTGGCAAGCCGACAGGTAAAGTGTTCCATGCCAAGCCGGCCACCGCTACACGTGGCCATGTCAACTGTATCTCTGCCGAAGAAGCTCAAGAGGATCCCAACGTCGTTCTCGGTACGCTCCTTGTTAATTGCCACCCGGCATCTATTCTTTTCGATACAGGAGCATCTCATTCATTTATATCCGAGAACTATGCTTGTTTGCATAACACCGCATTCTGTGACATGCCATCCACTATGGAAATTTCTACTCCCGGTTCTAGATGGCAAACCTCCAGGGTAAGTTATGGAAATAAAATCCAAGTCGACAGACTTGTTTTCTTTGCATCTTTGATAGCTCTCAAATCTTCAGATGTTAATATCATCTTGGGTATGGACTGGATGTCAGCTCATCATGCCAAAATTGATTGCTTCTCTAGGACTGTTCAACTCACCCATCCTTCGGGGAAGATAGTCAATGTCTTGACCCGATTAGCCAAGCGACAATTATATTCTCTTAATGCCAGCCCTTTGCCAGACCTTGAGGACGTTCCGGTAGTCCGTGACTTCCCGGATGTCTTCCCAGAGGAATTGCCAGGTGTTCCACCTGACAGGGATGTGGAGTTCGTAATAGACCTCATTCCAGGAACCGTCCCGATTGCTAGAAGACCCTATAAGATGGCACCACTAGAACTAGCCGAGCTTAAGAAACAACTCGATGAGTCCTTGAAAAAGGGTTTCATCCGACCTAGTTCATCTCCGTGGGCTTGCCCCGTCCTCTTCGTCAAGAAGAAGGATGGTACGGACCGGATGGTTGTAGATTATCGACCTGTCAATTTGGTCACAATCAAGAACAAATATCCGCTCCCCAGGATCAACGACCTGTATGATCAGCTCGCTGGATCCTCAATCTTCTCCAAAATGGATTTGAGGTTGGGCTACCATCAAATCAAAATCAGAAACGGGGACATTCCTAAAACGGCCTTTGTTACTCGTTATGGCCAATACGAGTACACCGTCATGTCCTTCGGTTTAACCAACGCTCCAGCCACCTTTTCTCGGTTAATGAACTCAATCTTCATGGAGTATTTGGATAAATTCGTCGTGGTTTACCTCGATGATATACTCATCTACTCCAAGAACGAGAAAGAACATGCCGAACATCTAAGGCTAGTGTTGAAGAAACTTCGAGAGCATCGCCTTTATGCCAAATTTTCTAAATGTGAATTCTGGTTGTCAGAAGTGACCTATCTGGGTCAAGTAATATCTGGTAAAGGTATTGCTGTTAACCCCGAGCGAGTTCAAGCCGTCCTTAATTGGGCTCCACCTGAATCGGTCAAGCAAGTTCGGAGTTTTCTGGGCTTAGCGAGCTATTGCCGTCGCTTTGTCGAAAATTTCTCCAAAGTTGCTAAACCTCTAACCGAACTCCTCAAGAAAGATAAAAAGTTCGAGTGGACTCCACAATGTGAGCACAGCTTTCAGGAACTGAAAAGACACCTGACATTTGCTCCCGTATTGGTACCGCCAGATTTCTCCAAGGACTTTGTTATCTACTGCGACGCCTCGCGACAAGGACTAGATTGCATTCTCATGCAAGATCGACACGTAATTGCTTACGCTTCACGGCAATTGCACCCACATGAGGAGAATTATCCTACTCATGATCTAGAGCTTGCAGCCGTAGTCTATGCACTTAAAACCTGGCGACATTACCTTCTTGGTAATCATTGTGAAATATTCACTGATCACCAAAGTCTGAAGTACATCTTCACCCAACCGGATTTGAATCTCAGGCAAAGACGTTGGGTTGAGTTGATCACAGATTTCGACTTAGGAATAACTTACACCCCAGGGAAAGCCAACGTCATGGCTGATGCGCTAAGTCGTAAATCTTATTGTAACAACCTGATGTTACAACAAAGTCAACCGCTTCTCCATGAGGAATTTCGGAAGCTTAACCTTCACATTGTTCCTCAAGGATTTCTTTCCACCTTGGTGGCGAAACCTACTCTTACGGATCAAATCATCGCTGCCCAAAAGCGAGATAAGGGAATATCTAAAATCAAGGAGAACATTGCTAGCGGAGGTGCTAGTTGTTTTTCCACAAATGATCATGGTGTTGTGTACTTTGAGAACCGTTTAGTGGTTCCCAAGAACCAGCATCTACGGCAGTTGATCCTTAAGGAGGCTCATGAATCTCCTCTCACCATTCATCCCGGTAGTACCAAGATGTATCAGGACCTACGCCAGAGGTTCTGGTGGACTAGGATGAAGAGAGAAATTGCTCAGTACATTGCTAATTGCGACGTCTGCCGTCGTGTAAAAGCAGAGCATCAACGGCCTGCTGGCACCCTTCAACCCTTAGCTATTCCTGAATGGAAATGGGATAAAATTGGTATGGATTTCATTACCGGTTTTCCCAGGACCAAGAGAGGGAATAATGCTATCTTCGTCGTTGTCGATCGTCTTTCCAAAGTAGCCCATTTCTTACCTGTTCGTGAGAGTATAACCGCTAGTCAATTGGCAGACTTATACATCTCCCGAATAGTGTCTCTCCATGGTGTTCCTTTGGAAATTAACTCGGATCGAGGAAGTCTTTTCACCTCTCGATTTTGGGAAAGTTTCCAAAATGCTATGGGAACCCGTCTCTCTTTTAGCACCGCCTTCCACCCTCAATCAAGTGGTCAAGTGGAAAGCGTCAACCAGATCCTAGAAGACATGCTTCGAGCCTCTGTTATCTCATTCGGAATGGAGTGGGAGAAATGCCTTCCATTTGCCGAATTTGCTTATAACAACAGCTATCAATCTAGCTTGGGTAAAGCCCCTTTTGAAGTGCTCTATGGACGACGTTGTCGAACACCCCTTAACTGGTCAGAAACCGGGGAAAGACAATTCTTTGGCCCGGATATGATTCAGGAAGCAGAAGAGCAAGTTCACATCATTCGTGAAAAGTTGAAAACAGCCCAATCTCGTCAAAAGAGTCAATATGACCGAAAACATAAGGCTATGACTTTCGAGGTTGACGAGCAGGCTTACCTTCGGGTTACTCCTTTGAAGGGAACCCATCGTTTCGGTATCAAAGGCAAATTGGCTCCTCGTTACATTGGACCTTTTCGTATTCTCGCTAAACGAGGAGAAGTTGCCTACCAGTTGGAACTACCTCCGCATCTCTCCAGAGTCCACGATGTCTTCCACGTTTCTCAACTCAGCCGTTGCTTCTCGGATCCTATCCGTGGAGTGGACCACGAAACGCTTGATCTCCAAGATAATCTCACGTATCGAGAGTACCCCATTCGTATCCTCGATCAGGCCGAGCGTACCACTCGACGTCATAATATCAAGTTTCTCAAAGTTCAATGGTCGCACCATTCTGAGGATGAAGCAACTTGGGAAAGGGAGGATCGTCTTTGACTTGAGTATCCTGCCTTCTTCCCGGAGGAACCCAAATCTCGGGACGAGATTCTTTTGAGTGGGGGTGAGTTGTCACACCCTAGCTAGTCATGCATTAGAGTGTTGCATCATGTTTATTCTTTCATCAGAAACCTGAAATGGGGATGACAGAACCCCCAGCCCCCTCTGAAACCAACTAGGGTTTACTAAAAACTTTTTCAATGAACCTGAAATGCCCTTCTAAAATGCCCATCATTTGTGTCCTGGTTCAGAACCCCTGACAAAAGTGATGCACATTTTCCTAGGTCATCCTAGGGTCTTTGATTTAAATCATAGATATTTGAATTTGGGCATTTAAAATTATATAAAATATTCAGATGCCCAAATATCTCCAAACTAAAATGTTTCATGTTGGAAATAATCCAACTATGGACCAGGAGTAGTTTGGTGATTTTAGGAGTTGCCTAAGTATTTTTAATAAATCAACAAAGTTGCAGAAGTATTTAAAAAAACAGAAAACAGGAAAAAATAGAAAAACTTACCTGGCGCCCAGCACCCGGCCCACCTGCCGGCCCAGCCCAGCGCCGCTCCAGCGAGCTGCTTGCGGGCCAGGCAGGCAGGCAGGTGCCCGACGGCGACCGCAGCGCGCGCCACGCACCTCCTCGCCGCCTCGCCGCTCCCCTCGCCCGGTGACGTCGTGGATCGCTCCCCCTCTCTTCCCCGAACCCCCCAGACACCCCCTCTCCTCTCCAGCTCCTCCCCCTCGCGCCCACCAGCCATGGCCGACGCTACCGCCGCCGTGCCTACGTCATAGCCGCGCTCCCCGCCGCCCGTGCGTCCTCTCGTCGTGTCCAGGAGCTCCGCCGCTGTCCACTTCATCGAGCAAGCCGAGCCCCGAGCGCTCGCAAAGCCCGAGTCCACCACAACGACCACGCCCGAACCGCCGTCGCCGGAGATCCCCTTCAACACCGTCGCCGCCTCAGCTCGTCCCCGACCCCGCCTGTGGCCTCTACGGGTGCACTGTGAGCCTAGCTACCCCTCCTACCCTCCCTCTCTCGTTCCCGAGCCGTGTAGCGACCTCCCGGAGCTCAACCGCACCCACCACCGTGGAGCTCGTCGCCGACGTGCTCCCGGTCACCCTCCGACCACTCCACGGTGTCCATCATGCTCACCGCGTCACGTAGCACCTAACTAGCTACTCCCCGCACCTCACCGACCCCCCTAGCGACAAGTTCGACTTCGGCCGAACTCCGGTGGCCGCCAAAGTCGTCGCCGGCGCCAACTCCGGCCACCCCGACCCCAACGGACTCCACCAAGAGCTGCGGCTCGACCTCAGCTCCTCTCCGGTGGCCTCCGCGGCTCGTTTGGTTGCCGGAACGGCAAAAATCACTTCCGCCGCCGCGTCGAGCTCGCCGGCGGCTAAACGCCGGTGCAGCCGACCCGGGTTTGACCACGGGTGAGCCCTGGTTGACTCTCCTGACTCAATGACAGGTGGGGCCCAGCCCTGTTAATTAAACAGGTTTAGTTTTAATTAAACTTTAACTAATCTAATCACACTGACACGCGGGACCCACTGTCAGGTTTGACCGGACCGTGTCCCGTTGACCTGCTGACGTCACACTGACGTCAGGCTGACGCAATAAATTAATTTCTGGATTTAATCTAATATAGGAAATTCCAGAATATAGTTTAAACTTCAAAAATTCATAACTTTTAATCTGTAACTCCAAATCAGACAAGTTATATATGAAAAATGATCAGAAAAATCCAATCTATCCATCTGTACTATTTTCATGCATGATTAAACAAGTTAACTTGATGTTTAATGCAGAACAAGGTAAAACACTTTAAAGGGCCATGTATGAGTTTGAAATTTGAGTCTTTGGTTCAAATTGGTTCAAACCCTTCTGGTCTTAGTTGCATTAGCCCAACACACTCATATTGCCATGTTTCATGCATGCATCATATTGTTGCACATTGTTTGGTGATGGTTGTGTATCGGTGTTCTTTGCGGCAGGTTCTGCCTCCGAGGAGTGCCGTGATTACCCTAACGAAGAACCGTATCAGTGCATCGAACCATCAGGCAAGCAACCAACCATTTGATCATATCGATACAATCCCATGTTCTCGCTCCTGCTCTCTTTTACTGCATTAAGACAACGCGTTTCAAACTGCTGTGTGCTACGGTAGTTGAACCCATTTCCTCTGCATGACCTGTCATTGCCACAGTAACTAGATGAAACCCACTAGCATGTGTAGGAGTTGATTGAGCCATATGTATGTGTTGTTCCTACCTTGCTATGCCTGCTATGCTTAGAGTCGTGTCAGGTCTGGTTCATCTGGGTGATGGACTAGAGTGAAATGTTTATGTCGGTAATGAGAGTGGTGTCGTGAACACGATTTGGTAAAGGTATCGATGAAAGGCCATGTAGGAGTACATGGTGGGTTGTTTCATTGAAGCCAACCTTAAGCACTGAGATATGTATGTGTGATTTAAGATACAACTACTACCATGCATTGGGCCCTGAAATATGACCCTGCTCGACTTCTTATTCACCCTAGTCCTCTGTCCAGGAGTTGCAAGTAGTTTCTGGTGTTTGTAGCCTACTGGAGGCCGTGGACAGCGCTGACCGTAGGGGTGGGCTGTGATGCGGTAGGTACGTGGCCGGGTAAACCGGGCACCCGTTTGGTGTCATGGAACCCTGTTTACATCGTTTGGGGCTGTGAGCGAAACTCCGGCCGGATCTCCTCATGGATGGAACCCGAATAGGTGATAAACCTGGACTAGAGACTTAGGTGTTTAGGTAGGTCGTGGTCTACACCCACGTCGGCTTTCGCTTGAAGTCTGCCGAGCACATGTCGTGTGCAGACGCTAAGTGGTGGAAACATGTATGAAGAAGTACACCCCTGCAGGGTTATCATGATCTATTCGAATAGCCGCGTCCGCGGTAAAGGACTACTTGGTTGCCTATACAGTTCATAGACAAGTAAATGGAAACTACTAAAAGCTTCAAGATAAGTGTGAGTGCCGAGGATGGCTGTTCCGTAGGAAGACGGAGGTGGATCCTCGGTAGTGTATTGAAGTGGTGAGTAGTGGACTCGTGTACGCAAAACCATTTCAAGTTGGAGTCCCGTAGGATAGCCTAGCCAAGAGTCAAAGCTGGCTTGCTGCAATAACTCCACCAACCCTTCTTGATAATGTGCATGTATGTAGGATCTGATGTAAGTCTTGCTGAGTACCTTTGTACTCATGTTGCTATAATTTACATTTTTTTACAGAAGACGCTGCAACCCCTTCTGATGGGTTCTTCGTAGACGTTGACATCAATGAGTAGGCTAAGGCCCAGGTGGTGATCCTGAGCTTGTGAAGGACCACGTAGTATAGCTAGGCTTTCCAAGCCTCTTTTATTTTACTAGTTGTCTGTACCCAGACAAGCTACTTCCGCTGCTGGTTTGTATGACTGTATGACTTGAATGCTGGGTCATGTGACCCGTACCTATGTGTATGTTATGTATGGCTCTCTGAGCCTTAAATAAAGTACTTGTGTCGTAGAGTCATGTTGTGATGCCATGTTGTATTTGCACATATCGAGCATATTGTGTGTATGTTATTGAAATGCTTGGTATGTGTGGGATCTGACTATCTAGTTGTTTATCTTTAGTAGCCTCTCTTATCTGGAAATGTCTCCTAGTGTTACCGCTGAGCCATGGTAGCTTGCTACTGCTCTGGAACACTTAGGCTGGCCGGCATGTGTCCTTCTTCGTTCCTGTGTCTGTCCCTTCGGGGAAATGTCACGCATTGAGTACCGGAGTCCTGTTAGCCCGCTACAGCCCAGTTTACCTGAGTCCTGCTAGCCCAGTGCTACAGCCCGGACCCACTTGCTGATGACCGACACGTTCGAAGCTGGGTCATGGATGCCTGTCCCTGTAAGTCTGTGCCACTTTGGGTTTACAACTAGTCATGTCAGCCCGGGCTCCTTATCATATGGATGCTAGCGACACTATCATATACGTGAGCCAAAAGGTGCAAACGGTCCCGGGAAAAGGTAAGGCGACACCCGTGGGGATACCGTGCGTGAGGCCGCAAAGTGATATGAGGTGTTACAAGCTAGATCGATGTGACATCGAGTCGGGGTCCTGACAGCATTTTGGGTTCATTAAAAATATTTTTATTTGAACCTAGTTGAATTCTTTCTGATGCTAGGGTTTGGTTAATCCCCATTTCAACTTAAATAGAATTTAAACATGATGCAACAAGATGCAAAACACCAGGCAGTACCATCAGCTAGGGATGTGACAACTCACCCCTACTAAAACAAGAATCTTGTCCCAAGATTCAAGACGTGAGGTAAGAAGACAGAGCAACACAAAGCTAATAACACAATCTTCATGATCCAACTGCCCTTCTCGGAGATGTTGATCCACTACATCATATTGATTATGACATCCTTTCCTTCGAGAACTTCATCCAACATGGCGATAAGAGAGCAAGACAACCTCACAAGAATGGATCATCGATCTTCATGAACACAAGATCAACTCACGGAATGAGACGTAGAAACATCCCTTGAGCTGAGACACAAAACACACATCAGAGATGATGGATGAGAAACATATGACAAAGGTTCAAATTGGTAGGCAACAATTCGACGCTTAAATAGATGGTGAGGGGGGTTTCAAAGTAGTGAGGAGTTAAGTTGCCCATGATACCATAACAGGACACCTCGGGGAAGGTGACTCGTAGAATTATTCCCTTAAGTGGCAAAAAGAACTACTTTTGATACCGAGATCATTGAAACTCTCTATACCGGCCTAAGGAAAATCACAATTGATCATTTGAATGAACTCGAAAGAATGGCATACTCAGTTTGGAGAGGAAACTAGAGTTATAGGACAACTCGGCAACAGAAGGCACATTCCAAGTCATACCGAGGATAAAACCCAATGACCGAGCATGCTCTCAAGAACTTGAGCATTTCTGTATTCATCAAGGTTTTACCAACATCCGTGCCAAGGATCTTGGCAACACATCGTACTACCATGATAAACGGTGATGGAGGATGCAGATGCAAAGGAGGACATCACTTTCTCAGATTTTTCCTTAGCAATGCCAAAGAAGCAAATCTGGATGATCGACCGAGAGACATTTAGCACTCCGCTTCTAATGTTCTCCTTGATGTACTAGGTACCATGGTCAATTCTTAAAAGCATCAACATGGCCATCAAGTAAAGGCCGGACTTCGGGAGCACAAAAATCCATAAGGAACAACTTGTGGAATAAGTCATACCAAATTCTCATGGAGAAGATGGTCGAATAGCTCAATCAAGATACTACAATGATAGATCTTGGAAAAGTTCCAACCATCATATCTGTCTGAGATTCAGATTTGGTTGGTAACAGGATATTCCAGACCCATCGAGTCTAGAAGAAAATGAAAGTTTGCAACACAAATCAACGAGATGACGTTGCGACATTCTCGGGAAATGGACTATGGTAGTAAGCTCCAAAACATGAGTTGGTTCTGCTAACACATGTGAACATGTTGTCCCAGACAAGCATGACCACATAGTAGTTTTATAATAAAAACACTACCGAGTTCAGGTGGGGAACCATCATCGAGGATAACAAAGTCCTAACATAAGTCATGATTCTTAAGAAGGAACTTCTTCTCCTTGAACAAATCGATCAGTGGCTTCCTGTGCTAGGGATACATACAAAATGAAGATGATCAGTCTATCAAACCATAGAATACTTCGCACATGCATGACTAACTTGGGATGATTCCAGAGGAAGCAAAACAAACTTCCTCAAATTCATGGCGGCAACTTGCACCTAATGCACGTGAACTTGGAGAAAGTCACTTTTACACCGAACATATGCTTCATGAAGTAGCATGAAGAAATGCTTTCAAAGTTTTCCAACACTAGCTTAATGTTCAACATGAGTCATGGACAAGATGAAAATATTGCCGATGGGATCAACAACAGGTCATCCAAATTCCCATGAAGATGGAATTCCACAACTATGTGAACAAGGTTATAGCATTGGTCAGACCCAAAAGATATAATGATGTATGCTCGAGGAAACAACCACGAGTAAGACAACATTACAAATACTGTTGGTTCTGATTTGATTTGAGGATAGCCCATACTCGAATCAAAGTTTTGATACGACAATAGGTCCAACAACTGATCACAGGGACCAATCGATGAAGATATCATCTATCTTCAACACACGCAAATATATCCCTTGAAATGAACTAAGCTGGCAAGCTTTTATCTTCCAACTCTCCAAGTTATGGTTTAGCTTAACCAACTAGCTCAGGGGTAACCGACAGATATTCTTGGAGGATGGCTGGTTTACAAGAAACCAACTTGATCATGAACTCCACATAGCGGTCATGTGACAACCTGGAAATACTTCTGAGAAGATATTCGGAAAATCACGAACCACCGAAATGTTATTAAGCTCGGGAGCAATATTGCTTTCGAGGCAAGATGATATGATCAAATAAGCAAGGGATTGAATAATCCTAGCTCGTTGATCGAAGAGTGCACCAGAAATAAGGACTAGGTAGCACAATCTGTCTTAGAATGATGATTCAATAACCAACACGCTAAGAATGAGAATATTGTCCATTTACTACCAAGTAACGAGTTGCTCGGAGTATTGATTTCACACATCACAATTCACTTTTCAGTATTCTGGTTACAACAACACGAGGACCAAGGAATGAATGATGACGGTGAGAAGTATCACTGCCTCAAAAATTCATAAGATATGGTGCAATTCCTATGATATTCTCGACATAAATAGGGTAATACTCCAAGGTAGAACAGAACAAAAGCTGGTTTGGCATTTGATCTGCGAAATACCACTACTTTGACCCAATCCTGGATATGGATGAGGTTCTGGAGTTTATTTCTCCTATTCCTTCTGAAATAGAACGGCTTGACGGACCACAAGAATAGCAAGCATCGATGAACACGATCGCACACATACCCTTGACTATTAATTGATAGATGAGGGTCGAAATATAACTGAAGGGGGACAACTCAAAGGAACATATACTTTCTGAGTTGTGGATGCATAGATTAGTATGCCGAACGAGTTCAACATATTTCTTTCGGATAACCCATGCAGAAAGGTAGAACTAGCAGAGTCACAATGTAGACCGGAGAACTCATCAAGAGCACTCTGGTAGTGATCTTTTGGTTCGAAAAGAACTTCTGCCATAAGGACTTCGTGGTATTTGGAAGAAGAAAATACCACAGACCTCGAGGACTATCGCAAGGTTACTAATATCCTAAAGGAACTAGCAACACTATCAACATGAAGCAAGTAGGGTGAATCTTGGGCTTAAGAACCCAAAAATAGAATATCTACTACCAAATGGCATCACGGGATGCTTTCAAGAATGATGGCCAGAATCATCACACTAGGGATACGAAAACATTGCTAAATTCTCGGGGACACCTAGGGTCATAATACTAACTCCAACATACACGTCAAGGCAACGGAGTACCTCAACACACCGATTAGTGTGCTTAATCTGGCCCAAAATACAACGGAACATGGAGGAAACATTTGCAAGTGCATTAGACTATTTAGAAACCTGGGATGACTCGGACAGCATAACGGCTGTAAATGCTCAAAATGATTTGAGACATCCTGCAAAAATGGTGGCATAACCACTCAACATCACAATATGAAGGTTCTGATGCCAGCTATGAGCATATGGAAGTAGTAGGAACTGAACTGAGGCTTGAACTCAACAATCCTAGGCAACTATGGTTTAGTAACACGTCATCCTGAGAGATAGAAGAGAAGCCTAGTTCTTAACCCCGTAGAAAAGATAAGATGACTCAGATGAGAAGGGCATAGGGTATAAGAAGTAAAAAGAGCCTTATGTTCCCTTCCACAATCAATTCCCTTATATAACTAAAGCATTTCTAGACTCAACTTCGACCAGCTTGGCTTGGTAATCCTATAGGTAGTCATGCTCTGATACCAAAGCTGTCAGGACCCCGATTCCAAGTCACATCGGTCTAGCCGGTAACACCTCATATCACTTTGCGGCCTCACGCACGGTATTCCCATGGGTGTCGCCTTACAATGGCCCAGGACCATTTGCGCCTTTTGGCTCACGTATATGATAGTGTCGCTAGCATCCATATGACAGAGAACCCGGGCCGACATGACTAGTCGTGAACCCAAAGTGGCACTAACTTACGGGGACAGGCATACATGAATCAACATCGAGCATGTCGGTCAGCAGCGTGCGAATACGGGCTGTAGCACTGGGCTAACAGGACACCGGGAACCCGGGCTGTAGCAGGCTAGGCAGGACTCCGGATGTCACCGCATGACATTTCCCCGAAGGGACAGACACCAGAACGAAGTGAAACACATGCCGGCCAGTCAAGTGTTCCGGAGCAGTAGTGCGGGGCTAGCAGGACTCCGGTGAACCGGGCTGTAGCAGACTACTATGGCTCATGGAAGCACAAGACTACATTTCCCCATAAGAGAGGCTACCAAGGATAAACAAGTAGGTTGTCGGATCCCACACATACCAAGCATTTCAATCATACACACAATATGCTCGATATGTGTAAATACAACATGGCATCACAACAAAACTCTACGACTCAAAGTATTTACTTATTAGGCTCCGAGGAGCAAGATATTACAAACATGGGTCTCATGACCCAACATACACAGCATACAAGCAACAAGCACATGCAGAAGCTTAACTTGTCTTAGTACAGAAAACTACAAATGAAGAAGGCTGAGAAGCCTGACTATCTACAAGACCCTCCCAAGGGTATAAGATCGTAGCTGAGGTATCAAGCTAAACATCGAAGTCCACGTGGAACTACTAGTGAGACTGAAGTCTCTCTGCAAAACATAAATTAAGCAAACGTGAGTACAAATGTACCCAGCAAGACATACATCAGAAGTAACTACATATGCATCGGTATCAACAAAGGGGGTGGTGGAGTTTAACTGCAGCAAGCCAGCTTTGACTCAGTGGCTAACCTGAACTACGATTGCAAGTAACTCTTTTGAGGTAGCGCACACGAGTCCACAAAATCACCATACCAATACACCACTATGGATCCGCTCCCGTCTCCCTGCGAGAACGCCATCCATAGCACCCACACTTATCTTGCGCATTTTAGAGTATCCACTTTCACTTGTCTATGAACTATGCAAGGGGTCCAAGTTTCCATATCCGAGGAATCTGGCTATTCGAATAGATAATGATAACCCTTCTGGGGTGTACTTCTTCACACACGCTCTCGCCACTTATCGACCTATACACGTCATGTACCTTGGCAACCTCAAGCGGAAGCCGGGCGAGGGTGTCGGCCACGACCTGACTAACCACACAAGTCTCTCGTCCAGGTTAATCGCCTATTCGGGTTCCATCCTCTAGGAGATCCGACCGGGGTGTCGCTCACGGCCCCAAATGATGTGTGCAGGGTTCCCAAGCCCACCATCTGGGTGCCACTTGGTACACCGTGCCACTGTGCCTAGTCTGTCCCAAGCCCACCTGTACCGGGTGCCACTTGGTAGACTACTAACACTACCTACAAACACCAGAAACTAGTTGCAACTCCTGGATAGAGATCGAGTTGATTAATAAGATGAGAGGGGCCGAGTTACCGGAACCCAATGTGTGGTAGTAACTGTTCATAGACCACAAACACAGAACTCAGTTCCTGAGGACGGCTACAATGAGACAACCCACCATGTACTCCTACATGGCCTCTCACCGCTACTTTTACCAAATCGTGTTCACACACTTAGCTCTCAACGGTAGGACATGTTCACCATGTTCCAATTCATTCCCGATGAATCAGACCGGACTCAACTCTAAGCAGTAGCAGGCGTGACAACAAGCATGAATGAGTACGCACATCAGGGCTTAAACAATTCCTACTCATGCTAGTGGGTTTCATCTATTTACTGTGGCAATGAGAGGTCATGCAGAGGAAAGGGGTTCAGCTACCGCAGCATGTAACAGTTGAATCGTTGTTGTCCTAATGCAGTAAAAGAGAGCAGGAGCAAGAGAGTGGGATTGTATCAGAATGAACAAGGGGTTTTTGCTTGCCTGGCACTTCTGAAGATATTATAGCTCTTCATCGGTGTCATCGAGCTCATCGTCAGAACCACGTCTATCGAGAGGGGACAAATACTGGCAACAAAGAAGGAGAGCACAATCAATGCTATGCACAATATGATGCATGATCATGACATGTCAATATGTTGTGTTTTGAGCTAATTGAACTAGCAACATGTTAAATGGAGGTGGTTTGAACTCTAGGTTCAAATTCAAACTCCATATGTGAGGATTTAAATGCCATTTATATGATTTGGCCTAAACAGAAGCCATAAGTTGTTCTAACATGCATGAAAATGGTACAAATGGATAGATTGGATTTTTTTGATCATTTTTCATATATAATTTATTTCATTCTGAGCTACGGTTGATTTTATATGATTTTTAGAAGTTTAAAACATTTTTTGGAATTTCCTGGATTAAATTAAACCCAGAAAATAGGTTATTGCGTCAGCACTGCATCATTATGATGTCAGCAGGTCAACAGGGCCGGTCCAGGTCAAACCTGGCCAGTGGGGCCCACTGGTTAGTGACTAACTAACTAACTAACCTAAGTTAATTAGAGCCTGGGCCCGCATGTCAGTGTCTAATCTACTTAACTAAGTTAATTAGTACTAACTAAATCTAACACTAATTAAAAAGGGGCCTGGCCCACACGTTAGTCAGCCAGGGGAGGTCAAACCCCTGGTCAGCGGGTTCAAACCTACCGGACTTGGTCCACGGCTCGACTTCGACGACGACAAACGCGGTGGAGGGCATCGGGTTTTGCCGTTCGGTGACCAAACAAGCAGCGGAGAGGCTCTATGCGTAGCTGGCGCTCTTCCGCATCCAATGGGACCGAAGTCAGCGGCTGTGGTGGCCGGAAACGGCGGCAGTGACCTCAACAGCGGCAGCCGGAGCTCGAGCGCCGACCGACTCGACGCTACGGTGCACTAGGGGAGGAACTGATGGGTTCTACGTGCTCCTGGGGAAGTACTGAACATGGGGACATGCTCAGGCGCGAGCTATGGCGTCAGTAGCCGCGGTGGCACCATGGCCGGCGGCAGTGAGGTCTCGGGCTTGACAGAAGCGACAGCCAGAGGGGCAAACGAGCACGGGGAGAGAGGGGTTCGGTGTAGTGGCTCACGGCGGTTGTAGGGGGCGTCGAAGTGGGCTCGAGGAAGCACGGACGGCGTCATGGCATTGCCGGCGATCTCGGCGGCCGGAGGGAGAAGAAGGCGATGCAGGCGGCGTTGTAGGGTCTCCCATGATCGCGTTCTTTAGCGTGCGGCTCCACGGGCATCGAGGCAGAGCTAGGGGACCGAACGGCGAGGCGAGGCATGCACGATGGCTGCGCTGGAGCTCGTCGGCGTGCTGCGAGGCGCTTGGTGGTTGCACGCATGAGGAACAGAGAAGGGGAAGGCGACCAGAGAGAGGGGAAAATGGAAGAGGGGAAGTTGGGCGTCTCCGTGGCACGTCTGGAGGGGTCGGGGTTGCGCGGCAGAAGGAGGAGGTGGCAAGGTGTCGTCGGCGCGCACGCCACGCACCTGTCTGTCCTCCTGGCAGGAGGAAGAAGACCACTCAGCCCCTGGTGGGCTGGGCCTCTTCTACCAGGTAAGGCCCAGGTGAGGTTTCTGTCTTTTCTTAGTTTCTGTTTTCTATTTTCATTTCTGTTGTTTTTGGTTTAGTAAAAATACTAAATCACTTGGTAAAATCCTGGAAATAATTTTAGGCACCTTTGAAATATTTCCCAACAGCCCTCAGGTACTTTTAGGATTATTTGGACAATTAAAAATATTTATAAGATTTAATGTCCAAATTCAAATACTTATGGATTAATTCAACAATCCAAAGTGTCCTAGAAAAATGTGCACCATTTTTGGCAAAGGTTCTAGACCAATCCAAAGATGATGAACATTTTTAGGAAGGCATTTTGGGTTCATTGAAAATACTTTTATTTGAACCTAGTTGAATTCTTTCTGATGCTAGGGTTTGGTCAATCCCCATTTCAACTTAAATAGAATTTAAACATGATGCAACAAGATGCAAAACACCAGGCAGTACCAGCAGCTAGGGATGTGACAACGTGGCAATACATTATGCTAGGGGTGACCTAACGTAGGGATAGGCGATACCGGCGAAGGGGGGAAACATCCGGGAAAGTATTCCCGGTGTTTCGCGTTTTCAGACAAATGAATCAGAGGGGGAAAGTTGTGTGTCCTCTATGCTAGGGATGCGTGGCGGACGAACGGGCTGTGTATCTGGATTCATCTTGTCGTTCTGAGCAACTTTCATGTACAAAGTTTTTCCATCCGAGCTATGGTTTATTTTATATGATTTTCTAAAGTTTTTATTAATTTCTGGAATTTAATTATTTATTTCTACATTATCCAGAATAGTAAATGATGACGTCAGCATGACATCATGCTGACGTCAGCAGTCAACTGCGCAGTTGACTTGGTCAACTATGTGTGGGTCCTGCATGTCATACACTGCTTAGGTTAATTAGGATTTAGCTAATCTAATTACTGTTTAATTCAACTAACTAATTAATTAGAATAATTAAATAGGATTAATTAATTAATTAATTGTTTTAATTATTATTTATATACTTATTTATTTTTATTTTTTAATTTAATTTTATTTTAATCGTACTAGGGCTAGGCCCCATATGTCATTGGCCCTTGGGGGGCCTTAGCGGGTGTGGGCTTTGCGGGCGCCGGGCATGGGCACCCGAACGGGCGAGTCCCGAGCGGAGCCAGCCGGAGCGCCGCGGGTGGCTCGCCGGAGCGCGGCCACGGCGAGCAGACGAGGGAGGGCGCACCCACCCGCGGATGGCGCCAGCGGAGGGAGGCGGATCAACGAGTGGTCACGAGCAGCGGTGGAGGCGGGGCAGTGCGGGGTGTGTGCGAGGATGCAGGCGGCGGGCGCTGGTCGACAGGGCGGAGTGCGGCGGCGCTGGTGCGGCCGGAGAGGTGGAGCGGACGCGAAGGGGGGCGAGGGCGCGAACGTGGGCGCGCCGAACGGCACCGAGGTGGAGACGGAGCGGGGTGGTCGGTGCCGTGAAGGATGCTGGCGGTGGGGCGGAGCGGCACATCAGAGCAGCAGCGCACGGCAGAGCGCAGAGGCCGGACGGCGAGTTGCGCGCAGGGAGGGGCGAAGAGGCGGGTGTGAGGAGCCAGGGCGCGGCCCTGGGTGGTCGCGGCCCAGGTGGGCGCGAGGGAACTCGGCTGCGGGTGCGGTGAGCACCAGCCAAGGGTGACGCGGGCACGGCCGGTGCGTGCAAGGGGACGCGGTGGCCGATAGGGGAACATGCGGTGTTCCGACGTTGAAGTGGGAAGGAGAGAAAGAGAGGGCGGTTCGGGGCCTCACAAGCGTTGCAGAGAGTGGGCGGCGAGGCGTGATGAAGTCTAGTGAGGAGGAGGACGGGGACGAGCGACGGAGACGGGGAGCGGTCCGGCGATGAGGTGGCGGGGCGTCGGGGTTCGGCTCGGGTGCCGATCCAGACAAGGACGAGGGGGAATCCGGCGGAGGGCGACGAGGGTGGCTCCGGCAAGGTCAGGCGAGTGGGGGGGAGGTCTTCGGGCGTTGTCGTTGATCGACGGGGCCGGGGCAGCGA
>NC_057800.1:200596231-200600000 GCF_018294505.1 Triticum aestivum | reverse complement strand
TTAAGGTGGGGCGCCGGGTGGGCCGGCTAGCTCGGCGGCTAGCTGGGCCAAGGCCCATCGAGGGTGGGGGTTGGGGCCTTTTACACAAATTTTTTTGTTCTTTTGCTTATTCTGTTTTCTTTTCCTTTTATGTTTTATATTTTCTACTATATTTTATTTTACTTTTAGTTTTATAAAATACAACACTAGCCCCTAAATTAGTATTTACAATTAATCCACTTCTACAAATAATTTGGCACTTTAATAAAAGATGTTTTTATTTGTTTACTATTTATATGCATTTAATAATTGTTTTCAGCTACTATTTTATTTATTTTTGTGCACTTAAACCTTTTATGAAAATATGATTTCTCCACCAATATTACTTATGATTTCTTTTCCACACCCAGAACATTTTAGTTCGAATGTTTGAAAACTTTTATCATTTGACTTGATTTTGAATTTTGATTTTTGAATCAGTCTCGAACTAATGCGAGATTAGCAACAATAATCCGAGGTGACGTGGCATCGTTAACATGGGATTACTGTAGCTTAATTATCCGGGCGTCACAATTCTCCTCCACTACAAGAAATCTCGTCCCGAGATTTAAGAGATGGAGAAGGGGGAAATGTTTGGTTTCGAAATTCTAACGAATCTTCTCAGTCTTGGTTGCTCTTATCGAAGAGGTCAATCCATTACATTGATGTATTCATTCCTCTGTTTCAGGCCATCATGATGAAGTTGTCATCTTTTCTTCGGAAGTTCCCTCGTACTTACGGAAAGGTTAAGGGTTATCTTCGGAATAACTGTGCACTACAAGGTTGCGGAAAATAACTCTCGAATTGAAACTTAAGAAATTGCCTAGAGCAAGGTAAGGAGGTATCATGGGAAGTTTCGAGCGGGTAGGCAATCGTTCGATGCTTAAACAAAGTGTGAAAAGGGGCCCAAAGCAAGAAGAATAAGTATTGTGTCTGATACCGGAATTGATGATGTCATCGGAAGGTGGCTCGTGAATTACATACATATGAGGCCACGCGCGAGGAATAGCTTTGGGAACAGGGGTGTATAGGACCCACCATGTGCACAGTCAAGATAGCAAGGTATGTCAGAGGATAGCTTGTCAGTTATGTTGGCAACAATGTTGGTACCAAGGGCGAGGGACGAAGAGAACCATTTTCCTGCTCGTCGAAAGAGGCGAACCAATAGGAAAAGTTCTCGTCCATCGGTGGTTACCGGAATATCATCATCAATACTAACAGGGTCTTACTGACCGAGTTGTACACCATGGTGTTTATGTAAGCAGGAGAATATTACTGCTTAGATCAAATAGATCACCAATAAGGTTAAACAAAACAATGGAAAGGAAAAGGTGACCATCAGATTTAAACAGAACAATGGAAAGGAAAATGTTTTTAAACACATATTTCAAGGATATATCCTTCCCAAGGACAAGCAAAGCATGATATCCATGACAGGATATAATGTAGAAAACTCTTTAGGTAAGGGGGAGAAATTTCAGTACATTACCCATACAGCGGTGTTTGGATAATTGAGCAGGAAACATTTAACATTAGGCTTTAAATGTTCTTGTTAAAAATTGGAGTAACATATAAACATGATTAATTAATTAATTAATTGTTTTAATTATTATTTATTTTTATTTTTTTTAATTTAATTTTTTAATCATACTGTGGCTAGGCCCCACATGTCATTGGCCCTTGGGGGCCTTAGCGGGTGTGGGGTTTGCGGGCGCCGGGTGTGGGCACCCGAACGGGCGAGTCCCGAGCGGAGCCAGCCGGAGCGCCGCGGGTGGCTCGCCGGAGTGCGGCCACGGCGAGCAGATGAGGGAGGGCGCACCCACCCGCGGATGGCAACAGCGGAGGGAGGCGAATCAATGAGTGGCCGCGAGCAGCGGTGGAGGCGGGGCGGCGCAGGGTGTGCACGAGGATGTAGGCGGCGGGCGCTGGTCGACAGGGCGGAGTGCGGCGGCGCTGGTGCGGCCGGAGAGGTGGAGCGGACGCGAAGGGGGGCGAGGGCGCGAACGCGGGCGTGCGCGAACGTCACCGGCGTGGAGACAGAGCGGGGTGGTCGGGGTCGTGAAGGACGCTGGCGGTGTGGCGGAGCGGCACATCAGAGCAGCAGCGCGCGGCAGAGTGGCAGAGGTCGGACGGCGAGTTGTGCGCAGGGAGTGGGGAAGAGCCGAGTGTGAGGAGGCAGGGCGCAGGACCTGTGGGTTATGGGCCCACCATGTGGGTTGAAAACAGGAAAACGCTATCAGGTGCACAGTCAAGATAGCAAGGTATGTCAGAGGATAGCTGTCAGTTATGTTAGGAACAACGTTGGTACCAAGGGCGAGGGACGAAGAGAACCATTTTCCTGCTCGTCGAAACAAGGCGGACCAATAGGCAAAGTTCTCGTCCATCGGTGGTTATCGGAATATCATCATCAATAGTAACAGGGTCTTACTGACCGAGTTGTACACCATGGTGTTTACGTAAGCAGGAGAATATTACTGCTTAGATCATATAGATCACCAATAAGGTTAAAGAAAACAATGGAAAGGAAAATGTGACCATCAGATTTAAATAGAACAATGGAAAGGAAAATGTGTTTAAACACAAACACATATTTCAGGGATATATATCCTTCCAAAGGACAAGCGGAGCATGATATCCATGATAGAATATAATGTAGAAAACTCTTTAGGTAAGGGGGAGAAATTTTAGGACATTACCCATACAACGGTGTTTAGATAATTGAGCAGGAAACATTTAACATTAGGCTTTAAATGTTCTTGTTAAAAATTGGAGTAACATATAAACATGATTAATTAATTGTTTTACTATTATTTATTTACTTATTTATTTTTATTTTTTAATTTAATTGATTTAATTGTACTGAGGCTAGGCCCCACATGTCATTGGCCCTTGGGGGGCCTTAGCGGGTGTGGGGTTTGTGGGCGCCGGGCGTGGGCACCCGAACGGGCGAGTCCCGAGCGGAGCCAACCGGAGTTCCGCGGGTGGCTCACCGGAGCGTGGCCACGGCGATCAGAGAGGGAGGGCGCACCCACCCGCGGATGGCGCCAGCGGAGGGAGGCGGATCAATGAGTGGCTGCGAGCAGCGGTGGAGGCGGGGCGGCGCGGGGTGTGCGCAAGGATGCAGGCGGCATGCGCTGGTCGACAGGGCGGAGTGCGGCGGCGCTGGTGCGGCCGGAGAGGTGGAGCGGACGCGAAGGGGGGCGAGGGTGCAAACGCGGGCGTGCGCGAACGGCACAGGCGTGGAGACGGAGCGGGGTGGTCGGGGCCGTGAAGGACACTGGCGGTGTGGCGGAGCGGCACCTCGGAGCAGCAGCGCGCGGCAGAGGCCGGACAGTGAGTTGCGCGCAGGGAGGAGGGAAGAGGCAAGTGTGAGGAGACAGGGCGCGGCCCTGGGTGGCCGCGGCCCAGACGAGCGCGAGTGAACTCGACTGAAGGTGCAGTGAGCACCAGCCAGGGGTGATGCGGGCACGGCCGGTGCGTGCAAGGTGTCGCGGTGATCGATAGGGGAACGGGCGGTGTTGCGACGCTGCAGTGGGAAGGAGACAAAGAGAGTGCGGTTCGGGGCCTCACGAGCATTGCTGAGAGGGGGCGGCGAGGCGTGATGAAGTCCGGTGAGGAGGAGGACGGGGACGAGCGACGGAGACGGGGAGCGGTCCGGCGACGAGGTGGCGGGGCGTCGGGGTTCGGCTCGGGTGCCGATCCAGATAGGGGACGAGGGGGAATCCGGCGGAGGGCGACGAGGGTGGCTCCG
>NC_057800.1:200575077-200595808 GCF_018294505.1 Triticum aestivum | reverse complement strand
CGAGGTCAGGCGAGGGGGGAGGTCTCCGGGCGGCGTCGGCGATCGACGGGGCCAGGGTAGCGGCTGCCCCAGTCTCGATCCAGACGGGGTGGGGAGAGGGGGAGCAAGGCGTGGGGGAGTGGGTGGAGTGAGGGTGACCGCTCTAGGTCAAAGGGGAGTGGGGGTTAATGGGGGCGCCGGGTGGGCCAGCCAGCTCGGCGCCTAATTGGGCCAAGGCCCATCGAGGGTGGGGGTTGGGGCCTTTTACACATTTTTTTTGTTCTTTTGCTTATTCTGTTTTCTTTTCCTTTTATGTTTTATATTTTCTACTATATTTTATTTTACTTTTAGTTTTATAAAATACAACACTAGCCCCTAAATTAGTATTTATAATTAATCCACTTCTACAAATAATTTGGCACTTTAATAAAAGATGTTTGTATTTGTTTACTATTTATACGCATTTAATAATTGTTTTCGGCTACTGTTTTATTTATTTTTGTGCACATAAACCTTTTATGAAAATATGATTTCGCCACCAATATTACTTATGATTTCTTTTCCACACCCAGAACATTTTAGTTCGAATGTTTGAAAACTTTTATCGTTTGACTTGATTTTGGATTTTGATTTTTGGATCGGTCTCGAACTAATGCGAGATTAGCAACAATAATCCGAGGTGACGTGGTATCCTTAACATGGGATTACTGTAGCTTAATTATTCGGGCGTCACAAGAAAAGCCTCCCTTGCCGAGCAGGCGAGCCCGGCAAGGACGGGGTCACTCTCGGAAGAAGATCTCCAAGACGCCCCGGCAGGGCCTGCCGGGCTCACGAAGACGCAGCCACGTCAATAAACTACTTCACCACAGCACACGTCGCTGATCAGTGCGGTGTCAAGCCGCAAAGTGACTAAGTGGCAGCATCTGCCACATGGCAACCTCCTACACGGAATATCCACATGCGACACCCGTCCTACGATGTGTCAAGCGAGCAGGCGCGAAGCTGGCAAAATTGCCCAGCAAGGCTTGCCGGGAAAGCAACAATGTGACGTCGAGTGGCGCATTTAATGCACTTTGTCGGCCTGCAGAGTTAGGTATGATAGCACTGTTTGCTATCTTATCAATGCAAAATGACTGATTTGATCCCTTTTTCGGATGGCGCGAGGTTCCTCTTTTCTGTCCCTCTCCTTTGTCAGCAGCCAAGCCACTTTGGCCCTGGCATCACCAATGTCGATGACAACTATGCAGTACTCAGTTCAACATTTACCCTGTTTTGGGAAATCATGAGTGGGGCGCTGGTATGAATCCATTGGTCGATGCCCCGGCAAGCTCGCTCCAGCAAGGCCGTCTGCATTGGTGTGGTCCATGCGACAACTGTCGCCAAGCTGCTCGAAAGGAGTGGGCGAAAGGGAGAGGGACCAGTAGAAGCCCGACACAATATCACACCGCCCGCCAAACACACATGGCGTGTATTGGCCACTGCCGGGAACCAGAGAATCATTCATTTGATTCCCCTCCTTCCTAACATCACGGGCGCACCCGACACACGTGGCCCGGAGGGATGAAAAGTAGCAATAGCAAAATAAAAGCTAAGTTTACCCCATCATTTCTTGTTGATGCATCTTATATTTTTGTGATCGTTTATCCCTTCACTTTGGTAAGTGTTCGTACTATGAAAACCTTCATGTGATGGAACCTTGGCTAGTTTCTTTGTCCGCACCATCGTTCTGCCTCGAGCCATGCTCGTAGAACAAGAGGCTGCATCAAGAGCTACCTAGGAAAAACTTGCTGGGACGCGTCCACACCAAGATGAGTGCTAATTAAGGGCCAGACTCTTACGACAATCGCAGCAATATGATACCAGCAAGCATCCAAAACATATATAGGGACTAATAGTACGAACACAAGTGTATAAGCTCAAAGGGATAAATTGTAAGTGCATCTAGTGCCCCTTAGTGATTTTGGTGTATTGAAGACTTATAGGTTAAGGGACTGATGCGTTTGTGAGTATACACAGGTCTATAAGTCTATGAGGAGTTTGATATTTATAGAGAAAGTCGACCCCTAAAAATGAATGTCTTCAACTAAAGACTTTGGATTTCTGAAGACTTTGAAGTGTGAAGAAATACGTGTGACCGTGAAGACTTGATATTCATGCGAGGAACATGAAGCGTGAAGACTTTTGTTTTCTTAGTTTCATTTTCTCTTTCTTGAGTCATAGGAAATACCGTACTGTTAAAGGGGGTTGATGAAAAACTAAGGAAAAGTTTCCAAGTGATGCTCATCTCAAAATCCTACACCTACCAATCCCTTCGAGTGAAGCCATTGGAAATCTCGTACAGTTTAGTCAAATTTCTTCAGTGACAGAGACGAAGTTCTTCTGCTCTCCAAGGAATTTGTTCTGACTGAGGAGTTAGGAATTCGCTAGTGCGGATTTCCTACAAGTGAGGAATATTGATTGCCCTGAGGAATTTGGCAGCCAAATTTCTAACCGTTGCTGTGCTACACGCCAGCTGTCCCAAAATATCTACCCACCTAACAATCATATCATTGAAGGGCATTTATGTCTTATCATGTTGGGATGCTCGCTAGGCTATAAATAGCCGCCCCCTACAACCACTAGCTGGTTGGCTGCTCCGCGATAAACTAACACTTGTCATTGAGAGCATCCCATCCTCTGAGGACTTTGAGCTAAAATCATCAAGTGAGGAAAAACCCAAAACCCCGAACCAAACACCTACAAACCCAAAGTGATTGAGCATCACTGAAGAGATTGTTCCTGTGTGGAACCGACGCTTGTTACCTTTGAGGACTGTGCATCCTCCGGACGGTTAGGCGTCATGGTCTAGAGCGTCCAAGAGGAAATCGTGGATCATCGAGTGACTGATTCTATGAAGGTTTGGAAGTCACCTGAAGACTTATAAGGAGTGATTGGACGACGTCTGTGTGACCTTAGTTTAAGGAGAACATGGTGAGGACTGTGTGTCCGGGACTGTATATCCTCAGGTTCGAATACCTAGCTGCTCCAACTAGACGTACGACTATCACAGTAGTTGGAACTGGTCTACCAAATCATTGTCTTCACCGAGCTAACAGGTTCTATTTCCTCAACCCTTTCATTTCCTCATTACTGTCTTGTATACTTGATCACTACTGTTTGAAGACTTTGACTGAAGACTTTCTCAATTTCCTCAGTTTAATTTCTTTAGTCAGTTTGTCTTCACCCTGCTTATCCTGTGTTTACACTTTCTATACTCTGTGCTTGGTTTCATTTCATTCATGATGATTGTGCTACTACTCTGTTATGTTTGCACCTGAGTACTTATTTCGCTGAAAATAGTTCTTCGCTTAGGAATTTCCTCACCCTGAAATTCCTCAATGAAGAATTCATAAAAATCGCCTATTCACCCCCCTCTAGTCGACTTAACGCACTTTCAATTGGTGTTAGAGCGAGGTACTCCCTTGTTCTGTGTGATTTTGGTTTAACCGCATGGAGTTTTAGTTATGTCGACCATAGGTATGATCAAAGTCTCTGTTGGGTGTCCTACCTTCTATGGGACGGACTACCCCTACTGGAAGAATAAGATGCGAATGCATCTTGAGGCAATTTATAACGATCTCTGGTACGTTGTGGAAAATGTTGTTCCCTCTGTCACTCCTACCATCAACATTGTTGATGTGAAGAGATTCAAACAACTTGACTCTCAAGCGAAGAACATCATATGTGGCCATCTAAGCAAAGGGTAGTATGGCAGAGTGAGTGCTTTGGAGACAGCAAAGCTTATCTAGGATAGGCTGTCCAAGGTCAATGAAGGAGTCTCAACACAACGTGACTCTCGAGTTGACGTTCTTCTCAATCTCTTCAACCGCTTCAAAAGACTCGACAATGAAAATGTTCAGCAAACTTTCGATTGCCTCACTGACATTTCAAATGAGCTTCAAGCACTTGGTGCCACTGACATCACCGACCCTGAGGTGGTGAAGAAATTGCTTTGATCGCTTGACTCCTCATTTGACACCCTTGCACTGTTGATACAAGAGGCTAAATACTCATGAGTTCTAGCTTGCTGAGAAGAGAGATATTTATGGACCAAGCTATGGCAGATCACGAGCTTTTAAGGCCAAGGCAGTGTCTGAATCTGAAGGTGAGGATTCTGGTAGCAGCCTTGGTGATCCTGAAGAACTGAGCCAGGAGCTAGCGATGCACGTGAGGAAATTCCAGAAGTTCTCAAGATGTGGTCGCTTTGGAAAATCCTCAAGAAGTGATGACTTAAGATCAGATTCCTCATCCCATGATTACAAGAAGAGACTTTGCCACAAATGCAAGAAACACGGTCACTACATTCAAGATTGTCCTTAGTGGGAAATGGAATCAAAGAAGAAGAAGTTGTTGACACACGAACGCGTCACGTGTACCCTCGACGCCGGGGGTGATGCACCGCTGCTCACGTCGAAGGAGACCCGAACGACATCGCGATATGGAAGACAGTCGGTGGGTGCTTTTGTAGACCGGAACCCCGCGCACCCGGGAGGGACCCCGCCAGGGATTGCGGCGGCTATGGGCTGCCCTAGGTAGATTTGCTCACCCCTAGAGCCTCGAGATTTGCTGCTCTCAAACACAAAGAACAGCGAAGAACGAGAGAGAAAAACGATGGAGAGATAAAACATAGACTGAAAAAGTAGTATATTGATTTGTTCGATTGTGTGTTGTTTCAATTGGCCATCACACCCAACATAAATAAGAGGCGGTTGGACTTCCCGTACAAGCAAAGGATTCATTTAGGCTTTCCTTACAAGAAAATTACATCAATTCACGTCCTCCAGTTCTAATTCCAATCCAACTCGGATTCAGCCCGAATCTGGCCCAAACTTCTGTCTTGTTCCTTGTACAGGCTGTGGAATTTGCATATGACCTCCGATTGATAAGATCAAAATACCAAATTTATGTGCCTCGACAAGACGAACAACTCTCCTGTTGATCATTTTTCAAAATAAGGTCATCTTCAATACTTTACGAGGTCATCTTTAACTTCCAGTCGGATTTGGTCATGCAGGTTTCTTGCCTGTCCGAGTCTTTCAGCAACTCTACAGGTTGTATACTACCTCAGATGATGATGAATCCAGAAGCAAAGTTCACCGTTTCAACGATACTCACAACTTCCATGTGGAACACTTTTCTATCCGAGGTCATCTGAATAACCTTTCGAACCCATCTCCAATTTCCGGTCGGGTTGACCCCGGCAAGCTTTCACACCGGTAAGGTTTTCATCCCGGCAAGGTTTTCACCCCGGCAAGGTTTCCACCCTAGCAAGGTTTTCATTCAGCCGGCAAAGGCCAAATAACTCATGCGGCCCATCAGACACTTCCTAGGTGGGTGTCTGGTCCCGCGCGTCACTTTTTCACTCAAGACCAGCCCGCGAAGTGTTGCCTCTAACTTTTGCATATGAACTTTTATTGGGAAATTTTTTATATCAAAATCAATCGTTTCAACGAGACGAAGACAACTCGTGTAGATCATTTTCCATATGAGGTCGTCTTGGGTGCGTAATCAGCCGAATAGTGTTCTGAATACAAAATCTCAATACTTTGAACACAACTTCCGCCTTAGAGATGAGATCGGATGGCTATGGCCCAAATATCAAAATTTCTCCTTTCGAAGATACAGAACTTGCTCATTTTGAACACTTTTTATTTGAGGCCATTTTAATTGTGTTTTTGACCATGCCAAAATCTGGCGTCAACACATGCCCCCTGTTTTTTGGCAAAGTTTGTGTGCCGAAAAATAACTTGCACATAGCTTGTTCCACGGACGATGTCAACACTCCATCGGCCATTTATTTTTCTTGGGACGATAAGCAGGTATCAGCCATGTTTGTGCTAAGGGAGATAATAGTATATCGGCCGTTTCCTACTTAGGCTTCTTGCCACACACTCGGGTGGTATTTATTCAAGTACTTGCCATTGAGAGCTCGAGATAACAGTGCCCCCTGTATGGATTCCACCAAATAAGAGTTTCCGGGAACTATTCTTGTAATCCTAAAAGGGCCTTCTGAACTTGGAGGCCACTTCCCAAATTTTCTATCTCTTGAACCAATCGGCAGAATTACTTTCCAGACAAGATCACCAACTTGAAAATTCTTCAACTTAACCTTCTTATTGTAAGCTCTTGCTACCCTCAACTTGTCCCTTTCTATGGCCTTCAAAGCAGCCAAACGTTTATAGGCAACCTCATCAATATTGTCCATCATCAAGTTGTAAAATTCTACTGCCAATAAATCATTTTGTTTAGCTATTCTCAAAGCATTCAAATTTACTTCCTCCAGTAAAACAACCTCTTGACCGTCTACTAGCTCATATGGAGTCACCTTCGTAGCACGATGCCTTGAGATCCTATGCGCCCACAAAGCTTCAGACAACAATTCATGCCATCTCCTTGGATTATCCTCAATCTTCTTCTTGATGAGTTTTATTAAAATTTTATTGTTAGACTCAGCTTGTCCAATGGCTTGGGCATAATATGGAGAGGAATTGAGCAACTTTATGTTATAAGATTCGACAAATTCTCTGACTTGTGTGACATGAAAGATGAGACTTGATCTGTAGTCAACGTTTGAGGAATGCTGAATCTATGAATTATGTGCTCGATTATGAATTTAATTGCCTCTGTATGTGTCATGTTCTTGAGAGGTACTACTTCAGACCATTTAGTGAAATGATCGGTTGCTACCAATACGAACCGATGCCCCTTTGAGGAAGACGGATGAATTTGTCCAATAAAGTCTAAACCCCATCCTCTGAAAGGCCACGGCTTGATAATGGGATGTAACATAGCAGCATGAGCCAACTGAATATCACCAAATTTGTGACAAGCTTCACACCCTTTATAATATCTTAAGCAATCATTAATCATAGTCAGCGAATAATACCAAGCACGTCGTAGTAACCATTTCATCTTGGGGGCCGACTAATGAGTGCCACAAATACCTTCATGGACCTCTCCCATAGCAATTCTTGCTTGGTCCTCGTCCCAACACTTTAAAAGAACATCATCAACTGTTCGGCGATACAGACCATCATCTCTCATTGTGTATTTGAAAGCCATACGTCGAACAACCTTGTCCACCCTTCTACTAGGACCACACAAATAATCAATGATGGGTTTCCTCTAGTCTTGATTTTCTCCTGCATTGAATATTTCATTAGTGGTCGAAACGGTGGGCACCGGTTCGGCCTCCCTTATGTTGGGAAGACTAGACATCGGCTTTTCAGAAATATGAAATATGCCATGATCAACATGATAGGCAGATGCTTGTTGTGCCAACTCATTTTCTTTCCAATTGTCATGTATAGATATATGAGCAATGCTAAAATAATCCAAAGTAGAAATTATATCTAGACATTTATTAAGATAAACATTAAGTGATTCGTCAAAACATTGAAAGACTTTGGATATTTGTTGCACTACTAATAACGAATCACCATAATCCTCAATACGTGTAACAGCTATAGCAAGTAACATCTCTAGGCCGAATAACAATTCTTCATATTCGGCTTGATTATTTGTACAAAAATATTCTAAGCGGCACGAGGCTTCAAAAACAGCACCATGAGGAGATATGTAAACAATACCAACACCTTGGCCATTGCTACAAACTGAACCATCAAAATATAATCTCCATGGTACTAGTGAGATAAGGTTTATATCAACATCATGCTTGTCATCAATCTGATGTTCGACAATAAAATTAGCAACTATTTGGCCTTTCATGGATTTTAGGGATTCATAAGCCAAATCATATTCAATGAAAGCACAAGCCCACTTGCCAATTCTACCACTAAGAATTGGTCTATGCAACATGTATTTAATGGCATCGGTCTGACAAGCTACTATGCAAGCACTCAGCACTAAATAATGTCTCAATGTTGTGCAAGCATAATATAAACATAGACATAATTTTTCAATAAATGCATACCTTGTCTCGGCGTCCAATAAGCGGCTGCTCAAATAAGTGATGGCATGCTCTTTTCCTTTGGTTTCTTCACTCAAAATAGCACCAATAACACCTTCCTCTGCTGCAATGTGAAGCCTAAAGGGTTCCCTATGCTTGGGTGCTTTCATCACAAGAGGAGTGCACAAATAATTCTTGATCATATCAAATGCTTCTTGTTGTTTTGCCTCCCAAGTGAAATCAGCATCATTCTTTAACCGACGGATAGAAGTAAACGCATCAACCTTCCCTGACAGATTAGCTATGAACCTGCTCAAGTAATTGACCTTGCCAAGGAACTTTTGCATATCTCTCTTGCATGTTGGAGCCTCCACTTTCTGTATGGCCTCTATCTTTTTGGGATCAATCTCTATGCCATCTTCATGGATAATGAAACCCAAAAACTTGTCAGCTAACACGCCGAATGCACACTTCAAAGGATTGATCTTCAGTCCATACTTTTTCATTCTTTCAAAAGCTAAACGCAAATCGGCCAAGTGAGACTCAAAAGCATCCGATTTGACAACAATATCATCAATATAAACTTCAAGTATGACACCGAGTAAATCATGAAAAAAATTCATATCCCTTTGATACGTGGCGCCAGCATTTTTTATCCCGAATGTCATCACTGTCCACTCAAATAAACCAAGAAAACTAGGGCAACAAAAAGCTGTCTTGGGCATGTCCTCTTTGGCCATAAAAATTTGATTGTATCCAGCATTACCATCTACAAAGCTAATAACCTTATGTCCAGAAGCATCATTAATATGCATATCGGCTATTGGCATGGGATACTCATCTTTGGGTGTATCCCTATTCAAATCTCTAAAGTCAATGCACACCCTCAGCTTGCCAGATCCTTTCTTCTCCACTGGTACAATGTTAGAAATCCAATCGGCATACCTGCAAGGTCTAATAAAATTGCCTTTAAGCAAACGACCGATCTCTTCCTTGATCCAGTCATATGTTTTTGGATTAAACTTTCTGGCTGATTGTTTATATAGTCTAAAACCAGCCTTTATAGGTAACCGATGCTCCACTAGCTCTCGGCTTAAACTTGGCATCTCATGATATTCCCATGCAAAGCAACAAACATATTCTTTCAATAGCTCGATTAACTTAGCTTTACAATCGGCTTTCAAATTTCTGTTTACAAACGTCCGTCGAGTGACTGAACCATCTCCAATATCTATCTCTTCTAATGGATCGATTGACGTAAAACCTTGTCCAAGTTGATCCATGTCGTCCAAGTCCTCTATAGACTCATACATATCGTTCTCGCTGGACCGATATTTTACAAGACGTTTTTGTAACCACTCAGAACTAGAATCCATTTAGACATATCATACCTTGGAGCCTATTGCATTCGGTCGGCTTTAAAGAGACGGGCACAAAACCATTCTTGGTCGTGCTGAGAAAATCAAACTCTGACAAGTCACGTCCCGTCAAGCAAGTAGCATTTGGGTGTTGCCAATCCACCGATGCCTCAGCCAAAGCAACACAGGCCGAGTTATCCACACGAATGACTTCCACTTCATCATCAACCCACTAGATCAAAAACTGGTGCATAGTGGATGGCACACACTGGTTTGCATGAACCCAATCACGGCCTAGTATGACGTTGTAGTTACCTTGCACCTCAGCGACAAACAATGCAGTATCCAAAGTTTTGCTTCCGACTGTAAGCTCCACATACATCACACCTTTGGCTTCAATTTTCTCTTTGCCTTCAAATCCATTACGCACCATATTCGTCTTTATCAGCTCTTCAGCAGGCAAACCCAATTTCTTGAAGACTAAATAGGGCATAAGATTTACCACAACAACACCATCAACAAGAATTCTACTGAGTGGCGATCAGTTGATATGACCTCTGAGATACAATGGTTTCAAATGTGTCACCGGGTCTTTTGGTTTCTCGAATATTGTGTTTTTAGGTCCAAAATCTAGCTGAGCCACCTCCCCTTCCTCATCTACATCATGAAACTCAGCGGGTAAGTAATACACCATATTAATATCCATACCTTCATGAACTGGTGTAGACTCGTAATATAACATATCCTCCTCTTCCCCTAGTGTATCCACCGATTCTGAAATTTGTTCGAGCGAAGAGGAAGCAACAGGTAACGCAGACGATGTAATGATTACATCGTCCTCTTTTGGTGGTGTAGGTGCTGCTGTGATAGGTGCAGAAGCCACTGCATCTTGTATTTGTTTAGGCCTCCACACTTGTTTTGTAGGCACCATGGGCCGAGTGTCATTGAACAACTTATCCCTTTGCTTCTCGGCCTCTTGCTCTATCATCTCTTGACTTCTTAACCTCTGTAGTTTCCTCTTTTGTGTCTTTGTTAGCCCTGGAGGACACCACTTTGGCTGAGTGTATTTAGGATCTCTCGTCTTTACTTGGCTGGTGCTTGGTTCATGGTCATTAGCCGAGTGCTTTGGCGCGATAGCAAGTATCGGCTCAGTTGGATTGCTATGCATAATCGGCTGCTGTATGGTGAATGTTTCGGTGCCCAAGATGAGTGAGTCGACATTGATTTTTTACTTTCCTTTGCTTGACTCGACCGTTGCAGCAGTTGACGACTTAACACGCCATTCTTGCTTATCGACCCTTTTTTGATTATCTTGCACCGGCCGATTGACACCATTGTTCAAACAACCTCGTGTGGGATAAGAAAGTCTCTCATGAACGGGCCTCCTCGGTTCTGCCCAACCCGGATGAAAAGCATAAGGGGCCATTGGGGGCTGCCACCATCCTCCATTGAAGTCTCCCATGTAGTATGGCACATAGGGGGGTGGCGGCATCCATGGTCCCGGCGCCCACGACCCATATGGCCTTGCATGATGATGAAATTCTTCCCTAGGAGGTGACCTTGAGCGCTTCAAATTCGATAGCCGGTTAGAGCTAGAACCGGCCGCATGATTGGCATATTTGGACAACAACATATCAAAAGTTAGCTTGATTTTCTTGCGCTGCACTTTAGCTTCATTCATCTTCCACTAACCAACCTATGCACTCTTGGGCTTAACAAATTTGACATGAGTGTTCTCTTGCACTTGTGGTTGCCCCCCGAGTGTCGGATTCTTGATGGTGATCTTGATTATCTCCTTGCCACCGGGTTGCTTGTCAAGCACGACTTGTCTCCCCAAGACCTTGTTGCCTTCCTTGTCTTTCCTGGGCTCACCAACAATGATATTAGCTTTATTAGCAGTTTCAGCTACCTCCGGCCGAATGAGTAGCTTCTTCCCCTCCAGATCCATGGTATTCATTGGAAAAGGCTGTCTATCAACTTGCATCTCAGAAGAGTTCAATCATCCGTCATTAATGGCCGATTGTATCTATCGTCGAAAAACATTGAATCGTTAGTGGCATGAGAAAAATAATTATGATACTTACAATAAGCACGCCGTTTCAGCTCTTCAAACGGCGGTATAGTATGAGATATTCTAATAATCTTGACTTGTAACAAAGAATCAAATATTCTATCACACTTAGCAATGTTGAAAGTAAATTTCATCTCTTCATCACGATTCTTATGAATCGATTTAAATCATTGCAAGTAAATGGTTTGGCCTTAGATGGCTAAATAAATTCAGTAGCATAAATATCACCCTCATCGTCCGAATGGTCACTATCATATTCAACCATGTTCATCTTAGGACGATCAACTTTGTATCTATGCACTTCTTTGAGATCTTTGCTTTGGCTTTCCTGAGCCAAAGCCCTTTGTAAGACTTGGTTGATATTTAAGAACTCATAGCCTTCTAGCTTTTCTCTAATGGGAGCTCTCAAATCACTCAGCACTAGGTCCACCAAGTCCCGCTCGGTTATCACCAAACTAAAACATCGGTTTTTTGTTTCTCTGAATCTCTTGATGTAATCGGAGACCGATTCATCATGCTTCTGTTTAACCGATGTTAGATGTGACAACTTGAGTTCATTGTCACCGCTATAAAAGTGATCATGAAATTTCTGCTCTAGCTGCGACCAAACTCGAATGGAACCATGTGGTAAAGAAGAAAACCATGAAAATGTAGTACCAGTTAATGACAAAGGAAATAAACACACTTTCAATTCATTTAATGAGCCTGCCTCACCCAATTGTGTGCTAAATATTGACTACCATGCTCCCATGTGGTTTTTGTGCCTTCTCCATTCAACTTAGCAAAATATGGAATCTTATATCCTGGAGGGCACTTGATGGCATCAAAGTACTCGGGGTACGGCTTTTGGTAAATTCGATTCCGAGGTAGTTCAACTCCAAAATTCTCTCGAAGCATCTTAGCCATCTCCTCTATTAGATTAGCTAGACTATAATCCATAGTGGACGATGCAGTTTGTGGCATTGGCATAGAAGGAGTAGGGTTACTAGATGTAGGTAGGAATTGTGGCATGTACATCGACCCATGATTTGGTAGTGGTCAAGTGGATGTAGCTGTAGGTAGGGTTTGGTTCGGCGTTGCCACCGAACCTGTCATGCTCATAATAAGATTAATGGGTGCAGCCACAATTTGATTTGTTTGGGTAGGATAATAAGTCATCAACATGGGAGGCGCCGATGAGATAGGTAAAGCCAGATTAGGGTTTTGCACACCATCATTACCAGTAGACGATTGAGATATATTCTTCTGAACATTAGTATTTTCTATGAAAGTTTGATAGACTAGATTGTTACCATCAGCAATATGACTCTCAATCTCAGCCCACTGCTCGGGAGAAAAGGTTCTCAAAGGGTTTAACCTGCTTGTCTTGAAGAGGAGGGAACTTGATTTCCTCAATCAGAGTGATGTTGCCTTGGTGATCCTTCTTGAACTTTGTAAGGAACTCCTGCAAGTCCTTCTCCTCACGCACCTTCTTGTACTCCTCATAGATTTGGCGATGATCGGCCGATATCTCATCAAGACTGGGCTTGACGATGTTCTCGACATCTACCTCAGATGGCTTGGGAAGATCAGACATGGTGGATGATGACAATTGATCTTCAGTCCCTAGCGGAGTCGCCAAAAAGTGTGTTGACACACGAACACGTCACGTGTACCCTCGACGCCGAGGGTGATGCACCACAGCTCACGTCGAAGGAGACCCGACCGACAGCGCGATACGCAAGACGGTCAGCGGGCGCTTTTGCAGACCTGAAACACCGCGCACCCGGGAGGGACCCCGTTAGGGACTGCGGCGGCTATGGGCTGCCCTAGGTCGATTCGCTCGCCCCTAGAGCCTCGAGATCCGCAGCTCTCAAACACGAAGAACAGCAAACAATGAGAGAGAAAAACGGCAGAGAGATTAAACATAGACTGAAAAAGTAGTATATTGATTTGTTCGATTGTGTGTTGTTTCAATCGGCCGTCACCCCCCAACATATATAAGAGGCGGCTGGACTTCCTATACAAGCAAAAGATTCATTTAGGCTTTCCTTACAACAAAATTACATCAATTAACGTCCTCCAATTCTAATTCAAATCCAACCGGATTCAGCCCGAATCTGGCCCAAACTTCTGTCTTGTTCCTTGTACATGAAGTGGAATTTGCATATGACCTCCGATTGAGAAGATCAAAATACCAAATTTATGCGCCTCGACGAGACGAACAAATCTCCTGTTGATCATTTTCCAAATAAGGTCATCTTCAATAATTTACGAGGTCGTCTTTAACTTCTAGTTGGATTTGGTCATGTAGTTTTATTGGCTGTACGAGTCTTTTAGCAACTCTACAGGCTGTATACTATCTCAGATGATGATGACTCCAAAAGCGAAGTTCACCGTTTCAATGATATGCACAGCTTCCGTGTAGAACACTTTTCTATCCGAGGTCATCTGAATAACCTTTCGAGCCCATCTCCAATTTCCGGTCGGGTTGACCCCGACAAGCTTTACACCCCGTCAAGACCTCTACCCCGGCAAGATTTCTACCCCGACAATCTTTCACACCGGCAAGGTTGTCACCCCGGCAAGCCTCTACCCCGGCAAGGTTTCCACCCCGGCAAGGTTTTCATTCAGCCGCCAAAGGCCAAATAACTCACGCGACCCATCAGACACTTCCTAGGCGGGTGTCTGGTCCCTCGCGTCACTTCTCCACTCAGGGCCATCTCGCAAAGTGTTGCCTCTAACTTTTGCATACGAACTCGGATTGGGACAATTTTTATATAATAATCGATCATTTCGACGAGACGAAGACAACTCGTGTAGATCATTTTTCCATATGAGGCCGTCTTGGGGGCATAATCAGCCGAATAGTGTTATGAATACAAAAACTCAATACTTTGAACACAACTTCCGCCTTACAGATGAGATCGGATGGCTATGGCCCAAATATCAAAATTTCTCCTTTTGAAGATACAGAACTTGCTCATTTTGAACACTTTTTATTTGAGGCCATTTTAATTGTGTTTTTGACC
Source organism: Triticum aestivum (assembly GCF_018294505.1). Classification (NCBI taxonomy): domain Eukaryota; kingdom Viridiplantae; phylum Streptophyta; class Magnoliopsida; order Poales; family Poaceae; genus Triticum; species Triticum aestivum. The sequence goes on along the minus strand of NC_057800.1, from coordinate 200,581,441 downwards.
ATGCCAAAATCTGGAGTCAACAGAAGTACAAGGACTACAATTCTGATGATTCAAAGAAAAGAAGAAATCTTCAAAGTCCTCTTCATCAAAATCCTTACGGTATTCATCTCACAAGAATAGCACCTCCAAGAAGGCTCGGGCATTCATTGGCAAGAAAATGGACTCTAAGGCTAAATCTGAGGAAAATGAGCAAGAGGAGGCATCTGATGAGTCAGACTCTGGTGTGGAGAACCTAGCCCTCTCTATTGCGTTCGTCAGCAAGTCCATCTTCATCTCTGAGGAAAATGACCTCCCCAACACTGCTGATGACAGCGATGATGACTACGCTCCCACCTATTGCTTCATGGAAAAAGGTGCAAAGGTAATCAAATATCCCTCCTCTGAATCAAGTGAGGATGAATCTGATGGAACCCTCAAGCCTAGCTATTCTAAACTTGCTAAGATTGCTGTGAAACAACAAAAGGCTCTTGAAAATGTTCAAAATATGCTAGACAAAAGAAATGATATGTTGGGTGAAGAAATGGATCACACTAAAACTTTGACTGAAAATCTTCAGAAACTTCAAACTAAGTTTGACAACCTTCAGAGTCATCATAACACTCTCTTATCTGATCATGAGAAGCTTTCTTATGAATTTCTTCAAAGAAAGCAAGACCTTGAGCAGCTAAGAGTGAGTTATGAAGATCTTCAGAAGGAGCATGATTCATTACTTGCTTAACAAATCAGCACTGGCCAGGAAGAATTTATACCTCCATGTTTGAAGTGCATTGAACGTGAATCTGCTAATTCTTTACCTGAAAATTAAACTCCTTCTATTGCTGCAAATTCTTCAACTGTCTCTGCTATCACTAATTCCTCATTTGAGCATGCTGCTAGTATCACTGACCATGCAGGGCTGAAGGAATTGTATGTGATAGGCATGTACAAAAGCCTCAAAGGGCATCAGGCTCTTTGTGATGCGCTTAAGAAGTAGATCCTCAACAGGAACCCTAGGAAAGAGGGTATTGCCTTTGAGAGGAAACTCAATGCTGATGGGACCTACTGGAAACCCGAGCAGTATCCCAAAACCTCATGGGTTGCTGCAAAGGGACCTTCAGTGGATCATTGTACCTTATGTGGCTTTACATGTGAATTTTCATATTCCTCCGATGAGTCATTTGACTCCAATTATAAACTGTTCAAAAATCATAATGGTGAAGTATTTGCTAGATATGTTGGCACTAACTATAGGAATGGTCCCCCTATGAAGAAAATCTAGGTTCCCAAAAGGTGCCTTGAAAGTCTTCAGGTGAATGTCATCATGACACCACGTGTGAAGAACAGGAACCCCAGATCTAATTCTTCATGTGGACCAAATTCCTCAAAAGGATCAAAGTCCTCATATGAACATCATCGTGCTAACACTTCTATTTCACAGGGAAGACCTAAGAGCTATGAATATGTGCATTATTATTCAAACCATTATGTTCATAAGTCCTCAAAGAATTTCTCTGCTTATTCATATGCTTACCCTAACCCCTCGTATGTGAGACAAAGTGGATTGGCTTAAATGCCACCTTTCTCTTATGGAGCTCGCAGAATGATGAACTCTTTGCCACCCCTTCAGATGTGGGTGGTGAAGAAAAAGAACTAATCTCTTATGCAGGGTCAGGTCTCCACATGAACTTAAACGTCTGAAGAATTTTCTGGAGACTTGAATATGCTTCAAAGGACGCACTAATTTCATTTCTCACGTCCTCATATTTCTCACGTCCTCATATTACTATATGTGGGTCCTCGACAGTGGATGTACAAATCACATGACTGGTGGCTGGAGCTTATTAATGGACACTGCTTTATCTCCATCGCATCTGAAGCATATCACCTACGCTGACAAAGGCAAAATCAAGGTATTGGGTCTAGGTAAGGTTGCAATCTCAAAGGTTCGACACATGGACAAAGTCATGCTTGTTGAGTCCTTAGGGTTCAAGCTCATGTCTGTCTCAATGCTTTGTGATCTTGTTATGGTTGTTGTCTTTGGCAAGTATCATTGTGTTGTGATCATGGAAGATTACAATTCCAAAGTCTTCAAAGGCTTTAGGAGAGGAGATTTGTATATTGTTGATTTCTCTACAAGACCATAACCTGCTATGTGTCTACTTGCAAAAGCTTAAGAAGGCTGGCTATGGCATCGACGACTTGGTCATGCTGGCATAAGAAACTTGCACACGCTCGCGAAGAAGAAGCATGTCATTGGCATCGAGGGTGTCAAATTACTTAAGGACCATTTGTGTGGAGCTTGTGAAGCTGGAAAGATGACCAAGGCCAAGCATCCCTCAAATACCATCATGACTACCACTCGTCCATTTGAATTGCTTCACATGGATCTCTTTGGCCCTACTCATTATGCCACATTTAATAATGGTGCATCCTTATATGGCTTTGTCATTGTTGATGACTATTCTCGTTATACATGGGTACATATCATCACTTACAAAACTGAAGTGCAGGAAGTCTTCAAACGATTTTCCTTGAGGGCTTCAACCAACTTCGGTGTGAAGATCAAGCACATCAGAAGTGACAATGGAACTGAGTTCAAGAATACTGGTCTGGATGATTATCTTGATGAACTTGGTATTACTCATGAGTTATCTGCTCCTTATACTCCTCAGCAGAATAGCGTCGTGGAGCCTAAGAACATGACTCTTGTTGAGATGGCTTGCACTATGCTTGATGAGTACAAGACGCCTCCTCGCTTCTGTCTTGAGGCAATTGACACTGCGTGCCACATCAGCAATAGGGTATATCTTCACAAATTCTTCAGAAAGACCTCGTATGAACTCCTCACTGACAAGAAACCCAATTTGAGTAATTTCAAAGTCTTCGGTGCTAAATGTTGGATTAGAGATCCTCATCACAATTCTAAATTTGCATCGAAAACACATGAAGGTTTTATGCTTGGTTATGGAAAGGACTCACACACCTACAGAGTCTTCAACACCTATCACCACAAGGTTGTTGAAACTGTAGATGTGATGTTCGATGAAACTAATGGCTCACAAAGAGAGCACCTACCTCCTGTGCTAGATGAAATACCACCTGAGGAATCCATTAAGTTCAAGGCTACTGAGGATGTCATTCCTACTGAAAAATCTGTTGAACATGTCATTCCAGATCGAGAAGAACATCATGCTGGTGCACCTGAAGAAAATGGCTATGAAGAAAATGCTGAGAAAATTCCTCGTCGTCAACCAGCACATCCTCGCATTGCCAATGAAGTGCAGATTGAGAGAATCATCAACGACATCAAAGCACCAGGTCCTCTCACACGCTCAAAAGCTTCACATTTGTCTAACTTTTGTGGGCACTTTGCTTTCATCTCTATCACAGAGCCCACTAAGGTAGATGAAGCATTTCTATAGCCTGAGTGGATTCAAGCGATGCAAGAGGAATTACATCGGTTCGAGCTCAAAAATGTGTGGGAACTTGTCAAGCGACCAGGCTCACACAAGCACAATATTATCGGCACCAAATGGATCTACCGCAACAAGCAAGATAAAAATGGCCTTGTGGTGAGCAATAAGGCACGGCTTGTAGCTCAAGGCTACACACAGGTTGAAGGAATTGATTTTGATGAAACTTTTGCACATGTTGATAGACTTGAGGCTATTCGCATATTACTTGCTTATGCTAACCATCATAATATCATCTTATATCAAATGGATGTGAAAGGTGCATTCCTTAATGGTAAGCTTGAGGAAGAAGTATATGTTGCTCAACCACCAGGTTTTGAAGATCCAAAGCATCTTGATAAAGTCTACAGACTCAATAAGGCCCTCTATGGCCTCAAGCAGGCCCCTCGGGCGTGGTATGTAACTTTGACGGAATTCCTCATGAAGAAAGGCTTCAAACCCAGTTCACTTGACCCAACTCTTTTCACCAAAACTTATGATGATAAATTATTCGTGTGCCAAATATATGTTGATGATATCATCTTTGGCTGTACTGACCAAGATTACAGTGATGAATTTGCCTATATGATGAGTGAAGAATATCAAATGTCTATGATGGTAGAATTGAAATTCTTCTTAGGTCTTCAGATTTGTCAACAACGAAACGACATCTTCATATCTCAGGAGAAATACCTGAAGGATGTATTGAGGAAATTCGGCATGCAAAATTGCAAAGAAGTCAAAATCCCTATGCCCACAAATGGCAATCTATGCACTGATGAAAATGGTATTGACTTCGATCAAAAGGTATACCGCTCCATGATTGGCTCTTTATGGTATTTATGTGCATCTAGGCTAGATATTATGCTTATTGTTTACATGTGTGCCCATTTTCAAGCTAAACAGAAGGAATCACACCATAAGGCTATGAAGCATATTCTTCGATATCTAGCTCACACTCCAACACTTTGATTATGGTATCCCAAGGGCTCGGCTTTTGCTCTCATTGGATATTCAGATTCTGACTATGCTGGTGATCGTGTGGACCGCAAGTCAACATCAGGAACATGCCATTTCCTCGGATGATCCTTGGTATGTTGGTCCTCGAAGAAGCAGAATAGTGTATCACTCTCTACTGCTGAAGCTGAGTACATTGCTGCTGGTTCATGTTGTGCTCAATTGCTATGGATGAAGCAAACACTCAAGGACTACAACATCAATGTGAAGAATGTGCCTCTCTACTGTGACAATGAGAGTGCCATCAAGATTGCTCATAATCTAGTTCAGCACTCGAAAACAAAGCACATTTAGATTCGTCATCATTTTCTTCGTGATCATGTGTTGAAGGGCGATATCTCCATCGAGCATGTGAAGACTGAAGAACAGCTAGCTGATATATTCACAAAGCCCTTGAATCAGAAGAGATTTAGCAAGTTGCGGTGTGAGCTAAATATCTTAGAATCTTCGAATGTCCTTTGAAAATGACACACATCCTAACACTTATGAAAAATTGATGACATAGATGTGCAACACATGAAGTAACATTTTTCTTCAATCAATGAAGACTAACCCTCTAAGTGTGAAGAAATTAACGAAGAATTTGATTCTCAGAGCCCTATGACAATTGCATGCAGCGTATGAAATCATCATTCTTATACAGTGGGTCACGCCACCAACAAAAGTTGAAAATCTTCAATTTGAGTTTTTCTTCAGTTTTGAAATTCCTTAGTTATTTAAATTCTTCAACTTTGGAATGTTTTCGCTCTCTCCGTCATTTTTCTTCATCAACTATATATATATTAGTTTATGTCCTCTACAACATTCACTTATTGCTATTTCTTCAAGTTGTCTTTTCTGCTAAGTGAATGTGATCGGACCCTTCCCCCTCTATGCTATAATCAACCCAGTCTGTTCACAAATTCATCATGTGCATTCTATTTGAAACCCGTTCAAAATCTTCACTATGTCCTTTTCAGCTGTAGAATTTGCGAACGAAACATTAAAATTTTCTTATCTAAATTTTCGGCTTTTGCTGCTCAAACTGGTTCACATCCCATGATAAGACTTAGCTTTTCACCCATGATCTCACACGATCGTCACCACTTTGTGCGTGGGTGACACATATCGCTAGGATGAGAAGGGTCAGGGGCACGTTCGTCCATTTTCCTCGGGCGAGCGGTTTTTCACCTAGGCTATATATACCCCTCACCCTCCTTAGACTATTTTTACTCTGCTCGACCTCACTCCCTCGCTCAAGCTCTCAAACCTAGTGCCGCCGCTACTTCCATCGTCGCCGGTGAGGAAGAGCTTCACTACCTCGACCTCGTCGCCGTTGTACTCGCGCCGGCCGCGGATTTCTTCACTCCTCGGCTGCCATAGCTGTCTTCCTCCGCCAAGTTACACTACTAGGGAAAACCTTATACACAGAATATTACCAGCAGCGCTCTTCAAAATACGACGCTACTGCTATTTAGCAACAATGCGTGCCGGAAAAACGCGCTGCTGAAAGAAAAATAGCAGTAGCGTGTCATCTCTAAACCGCTCTAATTTCCATGACCTCGCCGTTCAGCTAGTTATAGCAGTAGCGCCTTACACCATACCGCGCTACTGCTATTCTCCTTACCTGTAGCACTTTTTCATACCCGCGCTACTACTAAGCCTACCTTATCACCATGCGGCCGACCCTCTCTCTCACTCTCCCTCTCAGTCACTCTCGCCCGCGCCGATAACCATTGTCGTTCGTCGTCGTCGCCGCCGCCGTCCGTCCGCCACCGACGTACTCCCTCCTTCCGTCCCTCCTCCTCCCACCGCGCCCTCCTCCCTCTGCATACGGCCGCCCCCTCCTCCCTCCTCCGCCGGCAGCCCTCCTCCCACCGCCCCTCCCTGCTCCTCCTCCGGCCGGCCCCTCCCCCTCCTCCTCCAGCCGCCCCTCC
>NC_057800.1:200537191-200574563 GCF_018294505.1 Triticum aestivum | reverse complement strand
CTTGTCTCTGTTTTTTGCAAATCGTAGGTAACTAGTTTATTTAGCAAGTGATTAATATAACTAGCTTATTTATATTAAGTGCTTAATGGACCAAGTTTATTTAGTAAGTGCTTAATAGAACTAGTTTATTTAGTAAGTAGTTAATAAAACTAGTTTATTTAGTAAGTAGTTAATAAAACTAGTTTATTTAGTAAGTAGTTAATAAAACTAGTTTAATTAGTGTTAGGATTATATATAAGATATTTTCGATTTTTTTCATATTTTGAACCATTGAAATGCAATTACCATCGATAAGTGGCCTATGTTTTGCCGGAGTGTTGATTAATTTCCATTTCGGCAAATTTCAGGAGCTTGATGTGTCCTTTTTTAGCAAAGGTCATGCCGGATTTTTTGGGTTTTGCTGTCGAGTTATAATCTCTGAATTTCGAACACAGGAGATGTCTGATGACGATGGGATCTTGGAGTGCGGGTACTACTATGATGACCAGGGTGTGTGCGACAGGTTTCCTCACCTGCAAAATGATAGGTTTTTCACCGGGAAGCTGGAAGAGACCTTCGATGTTTGTATGGTATGCAACGACAAGCATTTCATCATAATTAATATCATCACTTGTGCTTCTTTTGTTCAACCTGTAACTTATGGATTTTTTCAATTCGATTAGTACATCCCGTGCCATGCTAGACCATATGTATTGGATAAGCTTGGTTTTGGTTTAGATGACTTTGAGAATGTGGAGACGAGGAGGGCTCACTTAAGAACTAAACATGGTTACGAGTTTCTGGTTAAGTTCTACAATGCGGTCGATCGCTCCCATTTCGGTTGCTCTAATTGGGAAGCTCTCTGCAAGGCATATGGATTTGAGGAGGGAATGCGAATAAGATTTGATATTCGTCCCGAGGATTATGATGATGATGATAATATCGACATCTAGGTGGATGTGGATATGCCTCCAGTTTTTCCTAGATGTGAGTTTGCCAAACTAATTTGTTAAGTTCAATAATTTATGTTGTTAATTTAAAAATATTTGGTGTTCGTCCATACTAAACTTATTTATTTATAATTTTCAGCTTATTTCTTATCTTCAACAAATACTCGGAAGGTAGTAGATAACACATACTACAGCTATGACTCCAAGCTTAATTGTGAGGAGAAAGGTTATCTTGTCTCATTCATAGAAGATGTTGAGGCCTTCAAAACCAGTCACTCTATCAGCCAAAATTATACTAGATACGTGCCGCTAGTCCATACATTGCTTGACGATAACTTCATTGCTAAAAACTTGGTAAGATTTTGTTAATGATGGTAACTTCATTGCATACATTATTCTTAAGTAAACCATTGCTAACTATATATGTTACTATTTCGTTTTTGAACAGAGGCTCCCGAAGCAGGTTGTGCCTAACATGCTATTTACCGAAGGTGGTATGCATATGGTTAGCTTACGACCAACTCCTTCGGAGGCTTATCATATTGCATACTCGATTTGTTCAAACGATGGAAGGCTCAAAATCAAAGAATGGAGCAAAGTGATGAATGCGCACACACAAATAATTGGAGACAAAATGAATGTGCGCAAGCCACAAGTTGGAGATAGGTTTATGTCCATTCTTCATTATGGTGAAGGACCGGTTTATCTGTTTTATGGTATTTTAGCTAGGAGAGAGGAGTAGGTCCTAAGTATTAAGAACAATTAGTTAGTGTTGATTATATATGACTACAATGTCTTAGACTTGATGGTGATGCTGAGTAGTAGTAGTGACTGTGAGTACTATGATGATGATGAGGACGAGTTGTTATTATAACTAGTGATGAAGTTGTTATATGATGTCCCATCATGGATGAAAATGATGATTACGAGGAGTTATATGACAATGATATATTATGAAGATAAGTTGTTAATGATATTATGATGAGGATGATGAGAAGTTATTATGTCATTGGGTGAGAGAACTGCCGATTAGTTTCAAATGGATGGATCCAAAGTGACCATTGGTTACTTTGGATCCATGCACTTGAAACTAATCCAAGGTTCTTTCACCTAGTGATTTAATAACTCATTACGATGTAAAAACAATCTCTAAATTGCTACTATATAAAAAATTGTATACAGGTATATGAATACGACCTAAAATTCAAAAGAAATGGAATAGGGAATAATAGTAGTAGCGGCTGTTTTTGAAAGCGCTACTAATAATTAGCAGTAGCAATTGACTTGGAAAGCGCTACTACTAAGTAGATATAGCAGTAGTGAGTGCCAGTAGGTGCTACTGCTAAGCATTAGCTGTAGTGCTTTATCATTAGCGTGCTTACCCGTGCTACTGATAGGCCAAAAACCAGCGCTACTGCTAGGCTTTTCCCTAGTAGTGTTAGGGCATGGAAGATCCGGACAGACGAACTTCCAATCTACTATTCCTTGTTCGTCGTGTTCTTTGTCAAGGGTAATTAAAAGTTACTTTTACTGCCCTTGTTGATTCATATGATTTCCACAAATCTTCAAAAGGTGTTTATTCTTCAATCTTCACACTCTTAACACCTCACACAAGCATCTGTTCTTGATCTATTTCTCTAAGCCACATTTTTCTTCAAGATTACTCAATTGTGTGGATTTTCAATCTATACAACTCTAGAACCTAAGTCAAAGAACGTTTAGTGAAATTCCTCAAGATACATCTGGTCAAATTCCTCAAACTTGTTCCTTTTGCAAAAACTTCTGAGAACGCATATGACCTCTCCAGATTCTTTGCACCTATACTCTATTCATAGGTACTCATGTCCGCTGCTGAATCACTAGGTTCTCATCAACTTAACTCATTTGCATCGTTCCTCAAAGAAAAGTTGCATAACTCGTCAGAGAACTCAATTGTTCAAAATCCTCAGCTGAACAAAATGGCAGATGGCAAGAAACCTCAGAAGGGAGGCAAGATACTGGAAGTCAACACTGCTTTTGAAATCCCTGAAGACATCTATGCAGGGTACTGCACACCCCCTGAGGAAACAAAGAATGAGCGCAAAGTGCGCATTCAAAAAATTGTGAGGAGATGGGCACGGGAATGGAGGGAGCACATGTGTGTCACTCCAAAGTACATGAAGAAATTCGCTCTTCACCCTCCTTGCCCAAGACCTCCATTGGCACCTAGCCAACAAGTTGATCCCACCAGCCTCAAGCGCGGTGAGGACTATCTTGATGAATGGGCAAAACGGCAAGCGAAGCTAGACAAAATGGCAAAAGAAGCAGTGAGGAAATTCCACGAATACTCTACTGCTGCTGCCACTGCCGAGGCCTCTGCTAGCAAGCCCAAGAAGGCTATGCCAAAGAAGCCCGCACATAAGCCCAATGCCTCTGCTTCAATGCCCTCACAGCCAAGCACCTCAGCAATGCCCTCATGGAAAATTCCTCATGCTGCTCCAGATCCTCCAAAGTCCTCAGCTCCTCCGGCAAAGTCCTCAACACTTGTGCATCTCGCCTCGTGTCAAAGGACCAAAGGCATCTCAATTGCCTCAGGAGCCTTTGCAAGCTCTTCAGCTCCTCCGCAATCCTCAACTGGCCCCACTCTGCTGAAGACAAAGGCCACTGCTGGACGAGGCACTAGACCAAGTCCTCACAAGAAGCAGGTTGTCTTTCATGTCCCGTCTAGTGATGATGAAGCTGATGATGATGAACTTGCAGAAATCATCAGAGACAGGCAGCAAAGGGCCGCTAGAGCCAAAGGCACAAATGTGCCATTGATGTTGGATCCAAAGCCTATTCTTGACTTCATTGATCTTTGGCACAAGGATCCAAACACACCTATGCCAGACTTCAGGCTCACTCCTGGCCAAAGTCACATGCTTACTGCCTTCATTAATGAAGAAAAATGGAAGTTTGAGAAGGCCAGGAAGCTGAAGAAAGCTCAGTACAAGAAGGAGTGTTTTCTGAAGAAGAATGTTGTCAACATGACAACTGATGAACTTGGTGCTATACAGTCTGAGATCAAAAGTCTCAGTGATGAATTCAACGTCTTCCATACAGATTGCCTTGGAGCCAAAGTCAAATTTGTGAAACTGACTAAAGGATTCACCTCAAATGTTGCTGCTCCAACGCAACATGAATCTCCTCAGGCTGAAGCATCTGCCTAGCCAACTGAAGGTCATGCCAGCACCGCTGATGAAAATCAGGCTGCTAAAGAAACTGAAAGTACCAGGGCTGATGAAGATATTCCAGCCGCTGATGACATTGCCAGTGCAACCACAAGTGTCGTGCCTGAAAACAAGCCAGTCTAGCTGAAGAATCAAACATCGTGCCTGAAGAAACTGAATCAATCAGGGCAACTACATTAGTTGTGCCTGATGAAGATAAACCAATTTCCTTTGCTCCTCCTGCACCAATGCCAAGTCCCACTCTTCCTTCTGCTGCTCTGATAGAGAAGTTGGACAAATAAATTGAAGTGGATAATATCACTTCAACCCAAGTGGTCTGATCGCCCATGCCTCAGTTCACTGCTGAAGAGGCCGGCGTTGAAGAAATGACTGATGAAGAAGAAGATGTGGACATTGGGTGCTCCACTCTGATACGTCTCCGTCGTATCTACTTTTCCAAACACTTTTGCCCTTGTTTTGGACTCTAACTTGCATGATTTGAATGGAACTAACCCAGACTGATGCTGTTTTCACCAGAATTGCCATGGTTTTATTTTAGTGCAGAAATAAAAGTTCTCAAAATGACCTAAAAATCAACGGAGATTATTTTTGGAACATATAAAAAATACTTGCAAAAGAATCAAGGCCAGGGGCCCACACCCAGTCCACAAGGGTGGGGGAGCGCCTACCCCCTGGGCGCGCCCCTGCCTCGTGGGCCCCTTGGTGCTCCTCCGACCTCAACTCCAACTCTATATATTTGTGTCCGAAGAGAAAAAATTAGGGAGAAGGATTCATCGCATTTTACGATACGGAGCCGCCGCCAAGCCCTAAACTCTCTTGGGAGGTCTGATCTGAAGTCCGTTCAGGGCTCCGGAGAGGGGAATCCATCGCCATCGTCATCATCAACCTTCATCCATCACCAATTTCATGATGCTCACCGCCATGCATGAGTAATTCCAATGTAGGCTTGCTAGACGGTGCTAGCTTGGGTGAGATTTATCATGTAATTGAGTTAGTTTTGTTAGGGTTTGATCCCTAGTATCCACTATGTTCTGAGATTGATGTTGCTATGACTTTGCTATGCTTAATGCTTGTCATTAGGGCCCGAGTGCCATGATTTCAAATCTAAACCTATTATGTTTTCATGAATATATGTGAGTTCTTGATCATATCTTGCAAGTCTATAGTAACCTATTATGTGTTATGATCCGTTCACCCCGAAATGACAATAATCGGGATACTTACCGGTGATGACCGTAGTTTGAGGAGTTCATGTATTCACTATGTGTTAATGCTTTGGTCCGGTACTCTATTAAAAGGAGGCCTTAATATCCCTTAGTTTCCAATAGGACCCCGCTGCCACGGGAGGGTAGGACAAAAGATGTCATGCAAGTTCTTTTCCATAAGCATGTATGACTATATTCGGAATACATGCCTACATGACATTGATGAACTAGAGCTAGTTCTGTGTCACCCTATGTTATAACTGTTGCATGATTGATCGCATCTGACATAATTATCCATCACTGATCCATGGCCTATGAGCTGTTCATATATTGTTCGTTGCTACTGTTACAATCACTATAAAACCAAAAATATTACTTTTGCTACCGTTACCACTACTATCATATTACTTTGCTACTAAATACTTTGCTGCAAATATTAAGTTTCCAGGTGTGGTTTAATTGACAACTCAGCTGCTAATACTTGAGAATATTCTTTGGCTCCCCTTGTGTCGAATCAATAAATTTGGGTTGAATACTCTACCCTCAAAAACTGTTGCGATCCCCTATACTTGTGGGTTATCAAGACTATTTTTTGGCGCCGTTGCCAGGGAGCATAGCTCTATTCTTTGAGTCACATGGGATTTATATCTTCTTATCACTATCAAGAACTTGAAAGATCAAAGAACCAAGATTTTTCCCTCAACTACGAGGGGAGGTAAGGAACTGCCATCTAGCTCTACACTTGATTCACCTTCTGTTTTGAGTAAACTTGCGACACCTACACCTGCTATTCATTCTGATATGTCGCATGTTATTGATGATGCCACTTCTACTATGCATGATACTTATGATGAAACTACTTCTATGCTTGATAATACTGTGCCACTAGGTGAATTTCTTGATGAACAACTGGCTAGGGTTAGAGAGAATGAAATTATTGAAACTGATAATATTGATGAAAGTGATGATGAAGATTTCCCCCCTAGATATGAATTGCATGTTGTGCCTGAGGGTTATTTTATGGATGAAGAAACTGCTAGAGACTTCTTAGCTTGCAATGATAGATCCGATCTTAAGAAATTATTAGCTAAGCTTAAAGAAAAGTCTTTAAATGCAAGAATGAAATATGACCCTGCTTTTGCTACTTCACCTATCTTTAGTACTGATAAGGATTATGATTTCTCTGTCGATCCTGAGTTAATTACTTTGATTGAAACTGATCCTTTTTATGGCTATGAATCTGAAACTGTTGTGGCACATCTTACTAAATTAAATGATATAGCCACCCTATTTACTCATGATGAGAAAACTCGCTATTACTTTATCCTTAAGTTGTTTCCGTTCTAATTAAAGGGTGATGCTAAAACATGGTTTAATTCTCTTGATCCTGGTTGTGTGTGTAGTCCCCAGGATTTGATTTATTACTTCTATGCTAAATATTTCCCCGCTCATAAGAAACAAGCTGCCTTAAGGGAATTTTTTTTTGCAAATTGACGAAGAGAGTCTCCCACAAGCTTGGGGGAGGCTTCTCCGATTATTTAATGCTTTGCCTGATTCATCCTCTCAAGAAAAATGAAATACTTGATATCTTTTATAATGGACTAACCGATGCTTCCGGAGACTACCTGGATAGTTGTGTTGGTTGTTTTTTCAGGGAAAGAACTGTTGATCAAGCTGAATTTATGTTGAATAATATGTTGAGTAATGAAAATGATTGGACACTTCCTGAACCAACTCCGAAGAAAAGGGGTATTCTATTTATTAGTCCTGAAGATATGCAAGAGGCAAAGAAATCTATGAAAGAAAAAGGTATTAAAGCTGAAGATGTTAATAATTTACCACCTATCGAAGAAATACATGGTCTTGATAACCTGAGACTGGTAGTGAAGGTAAATTCCCTATAGATTTGATAAATGTGAAATCCCATCTACTAAGTTTGCTAGCCAATGCTTGGATGAGTTTGATGACTGTATGGTTAAACAAGAAGACTTCAATGCTTATGTTGGTAGACAATTGAAACGCAATGTTATATGCTTGAACACTTGAGTGACTATATGGCTAGTGTTAAAGGAGAGCTTAAACTTATTGGTAAACATGCTTCTATGGTTACCACTCAAGTAGAACAAGGACTTAAGGCTTAGAATGATTTTCTCAATGAGTTAAGAGAAATGATAATGCTATTAGAGTTATGACTAGAGGGGGTAAAATGACTCAGGAACCTTTGTATCCTGAGGGCCACCCTAAGAGAATTGAGCAAGATTCTCAGAGAGCTAATGTTGATGCACCTAGTTCTTCTAAGAAGAAGAAGAAGAAGAATAAAAATGATATGACCTTGCATACTTCTAGTGAACTTGTTGTTGACACACCTGAGAATCCCAATGATATTTCTATTTCTGATGCTGAAACACAATCTGGTAATGAACATGAACCTAGTGATAATGTTAATGATGATGTTCATGTTGATGCTCAACCTAGCAATGACAATGATGCAGAGATTGAACCTGCTGTTGATCTTGATAACCCACAATCAAAGAATCAACGCTATGATAAGAGAGACTTTGTTGCTAGGAAGCAAGGTAAAGAAAGAGAACCATGGGTTCAGAAACCCATGCCCTTTCCTCGTAAACCATCCAAGAAAAAGGATGATGAGGATTTTGAGTGCTTTGCTGAAATGATTAGACCTATCTTTTTGCGTATGCGTTTGACTGATATGTTTAAAATGAACCCTTATGCTAAATACATGAAAGATATTGTTACTAATAAAAGAAATATACCGGAAGCTGAAATTTCCACCATGCTTGCTAATTACACTTTTAAAGGTGGAATACCAAAGAAACTTGGAGATCTAGGAGTACCAACTATACCATGCTCCATTAAAAGAAACTGTGTTAGAACTGCTTTATGTGATCTTGGAGCTGGTGTCAGTGTTATCCCTCTCTCTTTATATCGTAGACTTGATTTGAATAAGTTGACACCTACTGAAATATCTTTGCAAATGGCTGATAAATCAACTGCTATACCTATCGGTATTTGTGAGGATGTGCCTGTTGTGGTTGCAATCGTTACTATTTTAACGGACTTTGTTAGTCTTGATATTCCCAAGGACGATAGTATGTCGATTATCCCTGGTAGACCCTTTTTGTATACTGTAGGGGCTGTTATTGATTACAACAAAGGTGATGTCACTTTTCATGTTAATGGTAATGAGCATACGGTACACTTTCCGAGGAAACAACCTCAAGTCCACAGTATCAATTATATTGGAAATTTTCAACAATTATTATTGGAGGTTTTGAATTTCCTCTTCCTACTGTCAAGAAGAAATATGATATTCTTATTATTGGGGATGTGCATATCCCCGTTGAGGTAACCTAGTGTTATTCGAAAATTCTCCGGTTTCATGTTATTCGGAAAGAGTTTGTTAACAAGACTTGATCAACCTTGTTAGTGGATTCCTTTTGATGAGCATGAGATGGATGAATTTAGAAAACACAACTCTCTGCAACCTCTTTCTAGTTTCTTTTTTTATATTAAATAAAGCAAAAATAGTATTTTCTGTCTGTTTTCTGAATTATCCATGCAATAAAAATACCGCAAAAATAAAAGTTCTCCAAATTGCCTAAAAATTTAATATGATTTTTTCTAGAATATTTGAGAATATCTGGCACTAAGAACACACTAGGGGGACCCACCACGTGCCCACGAGGGTGGAGGGGGCACCCACCCCTTGGGCGCGCCCCCTGCCTCGTGGACCCCACGTGGGTCCTGATACGTCTCCAATGTATCTATAATTTTTGATTGATCCATGCTATTATATTATCTATTTTGGATGTTAATGGGCTTTATTTTACACTTCTATACTATTTTTGGGACTAACCTATTAACCCAAGGCCCAGTGCAAATTGATATTTTTTTGGCTATTTCACTATTTCGCAGAAAAGGAATATCAAACGGAGTCCAAACGGAATGAAACCTTCGGGAGCGTAATTTTTGGAACAAACGTGATCCAAAGGACTTGGAGTGGATGTCAAGAAACGAACGAGGTGTCCACGAAGCAGGGGGCGCACCCTCCCCCCTTGTGGGCCCCTCGTGGCTCAACCGACTTACTTCTTCCTCCTATATATGTTCACATACCCAGATAACATCCAGGAGCGCCACGAAACCTATTTGCACCGCCGCGACCTTCTGTACCCAAGAGATCCCATCTTGGGGCCTTTTCTAGAGCTCCGCCGAAGGGGGCATTGATGACGGAGGGCCTCTACATCAACTCCATGGCCCCTCCAATGATGTGCGAGTAGTTTACTATAGACCTTAGTGTCCATAGTTATTAGCTAGATGGCTTCTTCTCTCTCTTTGAATCTCAATACAAAGTTCTCCTCAATCTTCTTGGAGATCTATTTGATGTAACTCTTTTTGTAGTGTGTTTGTCGAGATCCTATGAATTGTGGGTTGATGATCAAGTATATCTATGAACAATATTTGATTCTTCCCTGAAATCTTTTATGTATGATTGGTTATCTTTGCAAGTCTCTTCGAATTATCTATTTGGTTTGGCCTACTAGATTGATCTTTCTTGCAATGGGAGAATTGCTTAGCTTTGGGTTCAATCTTGTGGTGCTCGATCCTAGTGACAAAAAGGGAAATGACACATATTGTATTATTGCCATCGAGGATAAAAAGATGGGGTTTATATCATATTGCTTGAGTTTATCCCTCTACACCATGTCATCTTACCTAATGCGTTACTCTGTTCTTATGAACATAATACTCTAGATGCATGCTGGATAGTGGTCGATGTGTGGAGTAATAGTAGTAGATGCAGGCAGGAGTCGGTCTAATTGTCACAGACGTGATTCCTATATACATGATCATGCCTAGATATTCTCATAATTATTCTCTTTTCTATCAATTTCTCGATAGTAATTTGTTCACCCACTGTAATACTTATGCTATCTTGAGAGAATCCACTAGTGAAACCTATGGCCCCCGGGTCTATTTTCCATCATATAAGTTTCCAATCTATTTTACTTTGCAATATTTACTTTCAACCTATATCATAAAAATACCAAAAATATTTATCTTATCATCTTATCCCTATCAGATCTCACTCTCGTAAGTGACCGTGAAGGGATTGACAACCCCTTTATCGCCTTGGTTGCGAGGTTCTTATTTGTTTGTGTAGGTACAAAGGACTTTGCGTGTGGCCTCCTACTGGATTGATACCTTGGTTCTCAAAAACTGAGGGAAATACTTATGCTACTTTGTTGCATCACCCTTTCCTCTTCAAGGGAAAACCAACGCAATGCTCAAGAGGTAGCAAGAAGGATTTCTGGTGCCGTTGCTGGGGAGTCTAGGCAAAAGTCAAGACATACCAAGTACCCATCACAAACTCTTATCCCTCGCATTACATTATTTGCCATTTTCCTCTCGTTTTCCTCTCCCCCACTTCACCCTTGCCGTTTTATTCGTCCTCTTTTTCCAATCCTCTTCTCTTTTCTAGTTCGTCTCTTTTTACTTGTTTCTTGTTTGCTCGTGTGTTGGATTGCTTCCTCGTCATGATGGCTCAAGATAATACTAAATTGTGTGACTTTTCCAATACCAACAATAATGATTTTATTAGCACTCCGATTGCTCCTCTTACCGATGCTGAATCTTGTGAAATTAATGTTGCCTTGCTGAATCTTGTCATGAAAGATCCGTTTTCCGGCCTTCCTAGTGAAGATGCCGCTACCCATCTAAACAACTTTGTTGATTTGTGTGATATGCAAAATAACAAAGATGTGGATAATTATATTGTTAAACTGAAGCTATTCCCGTTTTCTCTTAGAGATCGTGCTAAAACTTGGTTTTCGTCTTTGCCTAAAAATAGTATCGATTCATGGAATAAGTGAAAAGATGCTTTTATCTCTAAGTATTTTCCTCCCGCTAAGATCATCACTCTTGGAAGCGATATTTTTAATTTTAAGCAACTTGATCATGAACATGTTGCACAAGCTTGGGAGAGGATGAAATTAATGATACGTGATTGCCCTACACATGGTTTGAATCTTTGGATGATTATACAAAAAAATTATGCCAGATTGAACTTTGCTTCTAGAAATCTTTTAGATTCCCCCGCGGGAGGCACTTTTATAGAAATCACTTTAGGAGAAGCTACTAAACTCCTAGATAATATTATGGTTAATTATTCTCAATGGCATACTGAAAGATCTACTAATAAAAAGGTGCATGCTATAGAAGAAATCATTGTTTTGAGTGGAAAGATGGATGAACTTATGAAATTGTTTGCTAATAAAAGTGTTTCTTTTGATCCTAATGATATGCCTTTGTCTACTTTGATTGAGAATAATAATGAATCCTTGGATGTGAATTTTGTTGGTAGGAACAATTTTGGTAATAACGCGTATAGACGTAATTTTAATCCCAGGCCGTTTCCTAGTAATTCCTCTAATAATTATGGTAATTCCTACAACAATTCTTATGGAAATTATAATAAGATGCCCTCTGATTTTGAATCTAATATTAAAGAATTTATTCGTTTGCAAAAGAGTTCCAATGCTTTGATTGAAGAAAAATTGTCTAAGATTGATGAGTTGGCTCGGAACATGGATAGAATTTCTCTTGATGTTGTGTCGGAGTAAATAGCCATGGGTAGCCTAGCCGGCTTCCCCTGGCCCTTCTGAAAAAATTACGAGCCCGTCCGGCTCTTAAGAATCCAAGACGTGGGGCCGCCTTCCCCCTGCTGGCTGTCACCCAGGCCGGCTTTCGGAATGTGGCCCGACTTTAGCCCTGATGAAGAAAGCCATGGGAGGGCCGACTTCGAGAAGCCAGCCGCGAGAAGGCCGACTCCAAGAAGCCGGCTCCCATAAAGCGGTCGAGACCGTACCCTCAAAGTTTGCATCCACCTAGCGGCGATGTGACGGGGCATGGCTACAGTGGAGCCTGCCACCCCCGAATCCTGGAGCATGCCTGGCACAGTGCACCGTACGGAGTGGGCATGACCCGTCCGGTGCGGCACTATTGCCATGCTAACCCTGGCGTCACCCACGACGGGCCGCCAGCGCGGCCCACAGATGGTGGGCCCCTTCAGGAAGAGAGACACCCGAAGGCGGCCACGCCTCCCCCCAGTCGGCCCAAGATAGAGCCGGCTCCCCACAGCCGGCTTGCCGCCTCCCTCGAAGGAGACGCCCCATTAAGGAGATAAGACGCGGAGAGGCTACAGCGGATGCCCAACGGGCGGCGGCACTGTAGCCCCGCCTACCACGACGAAGCCCACATCACCAAGATAGAGCAACAGTAACCAGCCGCTGACCAGGCCCTGGACAGTGGGGCCTGCCTGTCGACCAAGGGGCCGGCAGCCCGCAGGGCCCACCAGTCGGCGGGCCCCAGCAGCCGACGCAGAAGCGGGCGAGCACAGTCACAGATGGCTGGGCCCCACGCCCAGACAGATTACCATTGTACCCCCGGGGGTTAGGCCTATATAAACCCCCTGGGGCACCCATGCAAAGGGTTGGACCCTCAGCAAGTTTTAGACACCACACGAGGAGAAGAAGCAAGCTAGCCGTGCCCTTCTTCCTCCTCTCACCGAACAGCTCAAGGAACATTGTGTAGCTACTTATCCATCTAGTGATCATGCGGAGACCCCGCAAAGCAGCAGTAGGGGTGTTATCTCCACGGAGAGCCCCGAAGCTGGGTAAGATTCGCCGGCGTGCATGTCTTCGCCTCATCCCGTTTCCAGGCACCGCCGACGTCTTACTGGCTCCCACAATGATAAGCCACCCGTTGGCATATGTCGCACCTATCATCCGACATTTGGCGCCCACCGTGGGGCCAGGTGCACCGTCGTCCGGAGACCTGTTTTGGACGGGAACCCTCTTCCTCCCCAGCGAGCGTAGCCAGCCCGGCACGCCCGATGGTGCTTGCCACGACGCGCTGCAAGGCGTCACCAGCGTCTGCGCGGCGAGCAACCTCGCCGATCTCCTTGACGAAACCCTCACCTCCGACGAGCTCGCCTCCGATGCGGGCACCGACCACCTCGCCAACCTCCTCGGCCAGCTCCATGTCTCCAGCGAGCCCGCTGTGGATCTGGAGTCAGTTGGCTCCACCGACCCGATGCCTGTCGACTCCGACACGGCATCCTACGACACCTTCCCCACCAACGTCACGATCTACAACGACCCGCTTCCTCGAGCCGAAGGCTGCGATGCTGTCACCACCGAAGTGATGGTTGTCGGCCACGGCGGCCTGGCCGACGAGAGCGCCCATGACGCCCCGCACGCGGCGGCCCATGACTTGTCCACCCCCGTCCCGGCTGATGCCGACAACGAAGCACTGGAGGCGCGCCGCCTCGCCCTCCTCGCAGAGGGCCAGAGGCTGGCCTCCATGAGACGCCTCACTGAGTCCTACCAGTGCGAAGCTGACCGCGCCGCCTTCGGCATGCCGGCCCCGGGCGGGCCAAGCCGGGCCGACATTGTCAAGCAACGCGGCGCCGTCATCGCCGACACGTTAGGAGTCGACCACCCAGTCTACGCCACTCCACTTGAGAACCTGCGCGCCGCCCAGGCGGCCGTAGACGAGCTAGACGGACTGGGGGCCGAAGAACTCCACCACATGACCCGACGCATCCAGCAGCTGATCGATGCAGCCGCGCAGCGGCACGAAACCGACGCCCGTGCGGGAAGCCCTCCCCCGCACCGAGATCACGGCGCGACGTCCCGGACACCGACTACGAGCAACACCCGCGTGCGGCGCGAGAAAGAGCCGGCTGCCAGCCGCAGCCGGACCCGAATCTCCATCGAGCGAGACGTGGACGGCCATCCCCGAGCCATGGAATGGCGGGGCAACCCGCCTCCGCCTCGACCCCGTGGAGAGAGATATCCCGCCCCGCCGCCGGTGGCGCACCCGACTCTCAGCGGCCGACTAGGTCGCCGCGAAGGAGTCGGCGAGAACGACGCCCGCCATCGGATCGACCGCCTGGCGCGATCCCTGGCGCTGGAAGAAGAAGACGATGTCGGCCCACCTTGCTTCGGCCCCCGCATCCGCAATGAGCCCTTCCCCAAAGGGTTCTCGCTCCCAAGAGACACGCCCAAGTACAACGGCTCCGTGAAGCCGGAGGACTGGCTGATTGACTAGTCCACTGCGTTTAGCATAGCCAACGGCAACCGGCGTGTTGCCGTGAAGTACGTGCCCCTCATGCTGCAAGGCACGGTGCGAACCTGGCTCAACAGCCTCAAACCACGCAGCATCAACAGCTGGCTAGACTTCACAGAAGCCTTCATCCGCAACTTCACCAGCACCTAAAAGCGGGCTCCCAAGCCCAGACAGCTCTCCTTGTGCGTACAAGGCCCCGCTGAGTCCACTCGCGACTACCTCACGCGTTGGGCCGAGCTCCGTAACTCTTGCGAAGGGGTGCACGAGGTGCAAGCCATGGAATACTTCACAGCTGGATGCCAAGAAGGCACCCTCCTCAAGCACAAGCTCCTCTGCGACGAGCCGACTATCCTCGACTAGCTTCTGGACATAGCGGACAAGTACGCCACCGCCGACTCCTCGATGAAGACCGAGCTTCGGGTAGACGCGTCCGGAAAAGTACTCAACCCGGCGCCCAAGACGACGGCTGGGGATTCCGGCCGACGCCCACACTCGAACGACCACAAGCGCAAGGGCCCCGCGCCGCCTCCCACCAGTTGGCAGGTGGCCACAGTTGAAGACGTGCCGCCTGAAGGGCGACCTGCGCCCAAGAAGCCCAAGGGCGGCAGGCCGGCTTGGCAGCCGGCCTTCTCCTACGAGCAAACTCTCGACGCCCCCTGCAAGTTCCACAGCGGCGCGAAGCCGTCCAACCACACAACCCGGAAGTGCCATTGGCTCACCCGAATCTCCAAAGGCGAGGGGCTCACGCCGCCTCTGCTTGCCGGCCCACCGCCCCCGGCCCCGCCGCCTCCGACCGCTCGGCCCACAGTCGGAGCTGTGCACGACGAATTCCCCGACGAGCAAGCAACCTACATCATCTTTACAAGCCAGCCCGAAGACCGGCGCAGCAAACACCGAGAGCACCAGGAAGTCAGCGTGGTCGCTGCCAACCCCGCCGGACACATGCATTGGTCAGAAAAGCCCATCAGCTGGAGCCGGGCCGACCATCCAGAGGTGATGCCGTCTCCCGGTTCTTATGCGTTGGTCCTGGAAGCCACCCTTGCAACGGACAGACGCGCCGCCCGCTTCTCCCGCGTGCTGATAGATGGCAGGAGCAGCATCAGCATCCTGTACCGTGACACCCTGGAGAAGCTAAATGTCAAGACGACGCAGCTCATGCCTACTCGGACAGTTTTCCATGGCATCGTACCCGGCCTGTCCTGCGCCCCCATTGGCAAGATCAAGATTGATGTACTTTTTGGGGACAAGGAGCATTTCCGTCGGGAAGCGATCTGGTTTGAAGTGGTGGACCTGGAGAGCCCTTACCATGCATTGCTTGGCCGACCTGCCTTGGCCAAATTCATGGCAGTTCCCCACTATGCATACCTCAAGATGAAGATACCAAGCACCAAAGGCGTCATCACCGTAGCTGGCGATTACAAGAAGTCCTCTGAGTGCGCAGCAGCCAGCAGCCGGCTGGCCGAGTCCCTTGTGATTGCTGAAGAAAAGAAGATGTTGGACCAAGTCATGGCCATAGCCGGCAAGCAGTCGGCCGTGTCCCCCGACCCCAAGGAGCATGATGCTCAAGGATCTTTCCAGCCGGCCAAGGAGACGAAGAAGATACCTCTTGACCCCGAGCACCCAGAGAGGTTTGCCATCATCGGGGCAAACCTGAACAGCAAATAGGAAGGCGAGCTTGCCGATTTCCTCCGTGAGAATCGGGACATCTTTGCATGGTCCCCCAAGGACATGCCGGGTGTTCCGATGAAATTTGCCGAGCACAAACTACACGTCCGAGAAGACGCAAAGCTAGTCAAACAACCCCTTCGCCGACTGTCGGAGGAGAAACGCAGGATTATAGGGGAGGAGATAGCCCGGCTTCTGGCAGCCGGCTTCATTATGGAAGTTTTCTTTCCAGAGTGGCTCGCCAACCCGGTCCTCGTGCTAAAGAAGAACAACAAGTGGCACATGTGTATAGACTACACAAGCCTCAACAAGGCCTGCCCCAAAGATCCCTTTGCCCTACCAAGGATTGACCAAGTGATAGACTCCATAGCCGGATGCGAGCTGTTGAGTTTCTTGGATGCTTACTCAGGATATCACCAGATAAATCTAGATCCGGACGACCGCCTGAAGACCGCCTTCATCACGCCATTTGGAGCCTTCTGCTACCTGACTATGACATTCGGCTTAAGAAATGCCGGTGCCACTTTTCAGCGTTGCATGCAGAAGTGCCTCCTCAAGCAACTCGGCAGAAACGCTCACGTCTACGTGGACGCCATTGTGGTGAAGACGGAGAAGCGCGGCACTTTGCTGGGAGACCTCAAGGAAACGTTTGAGAACCTGCGCCGGTTCCAAATCAAGCTCAACCCCGAGAAATGCATGTTCGGAGTGCCAGCCGGCCAGCTCTTGGGCTTCCTGGTCTCCGAACGCGGCATCGAATGCAACCCGGTGAAGATCAAGGCCATCGAGAGAATGGCGATCCCCACCAAGCTGCGAGACATCCAAAAGTTCACCGGATGCTTGCCCTCCTTGAACCGCTTCATCAGCCGGCTCGGAGAGAAAGCTCTCCCCCTCTACCGCCTCATGAAGAAGAGCACTCACTTCGAGTGGAACGACCAGGCCGACCAAGCCTTTCACGAGCTAAAAAAGATGCTGGCCACGCCGCCCGTCCTAGCGGCGCCGACTGAGAAAGAGCCCATGCTCCTTTACATTGCCGCAACCAGCCGGGTGGATAGCACCGTCATCGTAGTCCAACGCCCAGAAGAAGGCCGAGACCAGCCGGTCCAGAGGACAGTGTATTATTTGAGCGAGGTGTTGTCCGCTTCAAAGCAGAACTACCCGCACTACCAGAAGATGTGTTACGGCATGTACTTCACCGCCAAGAAGCTGAAGCCCTACTTTCAAGAGCATCCCGTCACGGTCATATGCACCGCCTCGCTGGCCAAGATCATAGGCAGCCAGGACGCATCCGGCCGGGTGGCAAAATGGGCCATCGAGCTGGCCCCTTACACAATCTTCTACCAGCCCCGCACCGCCATCAACTCCCAAGCACTGGCCGACTTCCTCGTCGACTGGGCCGAGACCCAGTACCTGCCGCCGGCTCCCGACTCCACCCGTTCGCGCATGCACTTCGACGGGTCCAAGATGCACACCGGCTTGGGAGCCGGCATCGTCCTTACCTCTCCCAAAGGCGGCAAGCTCAGATACACGCTGCAGATTCACTTTTCCGCCTCCAAAAACGTGGCCGAGTACGAGGCGCTCGTACACGGACTCCGGCTTGCCAAAGAGCTCGGCATTCGCCGGATCCTATGTTATGGCGACTCGGACTTGGTGGTTCAGCAATCATCCGGCGACTGGGACGCCAAGGACGCAAATAAGGCGAGCTACCGCTTCCTGGTTCAACAACTCAGTGGATACTTTGAAGGATGCGAGTTCCTCCACGTACCGCGAGCCGACAACGAGCCAGCCGATGCCCTGGCTCGAATAGGCTCCACTCAGCAAGCAATACCAACCGGCGTCGCTCTACAACGCCTCCTCAAGCCGTCCATCAAGCCGTCTCTAGAGTCCGATTCCATCTTCGTGCCGCCTGACCCCGACGCGGCCGGGTCCGGCTCGAAGAACCAAGCGGGCGACCCCAGGACTTCAGTAGTCGGCCCGGGGACTTCGGTAACCGGCTCGGGGACTGCAGTAGCCGGCCCAGGGACTGCACCAACACAACAGCCGGCGGCCGACTCCAGCATTTCACCACCCAGCCCGCCCACCCTGGTGGCAGTAGCCACATTGGCAACAGGAGAAGTCGCGGCTCCGTCATGGGCTCATTCCATCCTCAACTTCCTAGTAAACCAAGATCTGCCGGCTGACGAAACAGAGGCAAGACAAGTCCAACGTCGAGCCGGAGCATACACAATCGTCAACAGAGAACTAGTCAAGCGCAGTGTCACTGGAATCCTCCAACGGTGAGTCGAGCAAGAGAAGGGCATTGCAATCCTCAGAGACATTCACCCACGAGAATGCGGCCACCATGCGGCCTCAAGATCACTTGTCGCCAAAGCCTTCCGCCATGGTTTCTTCTGGCCGACTGCTTTGGATGACGCCAAAGAATTAGTTAAATATTGCAAGGGGTGCCAACTCTTCAGCTCCAAGCAACACATGCCGGCTTCGGCACTCAAGACCATTCCCCTCACTTGGCCCTTCGCCGTTTGGGGGCTGGACATGGTGGGCCCATTCAAGACGGCGCGTGGCGGCATGACGCATTTGCTCGTCGCCGTGGACAAATTCACCAAGTGGATTGAGGCAAAGCCGATCAAGAAGCTGAATGGGCCGACTGCTGTGACATTCATCGCAGACATAACAACTCGGTACAGCGTGCCACACAACATCATCACCGACAATGGCACGAATTTTGCCAAAGGAGCCTTGGCACATTTCTGTGCAGCCCAAGGTATTCGGCTGGACTTAGCGTCCGTCGCCCACCCGCAGTCAAACGGCCAGGTCGAGCGAGCCAACGGCCTCATCCTCTCCGGCATCAAGCCCCGACTGGTCGTACCTCTGGAGCGTTCAGCCGGCTGTTGGCTCGATGAGCTGCTGGCTGTCCTCTGGAGTCTGCGCACTACACCAAACAAGTCAACCGGCTTCACCCCTTTCTTCCTTGTGTATGGTGCCGAGGCGGTCATCCCAACTGACATCGAGTTCGACTCGCCTCGAGTAACCATGTACACGGAAGCGGAGGCCAAGGAAGCACGAGAAGACGGCGTCGACCTGCTGGAAGAAATCCGGCTGTTAGCCCTCAGCCGGTCTGCCATGTACCAGCAGGGTTTGCGCCGCTACCAGAACCGAAAGGTCAGGCCAAGATCTTTCCAAGAGGGCGATCTTGTGCTCTGGCTGATCCAGCGAACAGCCGGCCAGCACAAGCTCTCGGCCCCTTGGGAAGGCCCTTCGTCATCAGCAGAGCTCTAGGCAACGACTCCTACTACCTGATCGACGCAGAGAAGCCGAAGGCACGCAAGAGAGACGACTCCGGCAAGGAATCTGAACGACCATGGAACGCCAACCTCCTTCGAAGATTTTACAGTTGAAATGCAGTATGTATCACGCTAACTTTTGTATTAAGTACGAGACAATAGGCCCCCTGAGGAGGGCTCGGGGACTGCCATCTCTTATCTATGAATGAAAAGTATCATGCTTATGATCTTGTCATTTCATTTACTTGTTCCGTCCGGCACCGGGTTCGACTAGTCGGCTCGGGGACTGGTCGACTGGAGTTATATTAGAAGTCCTACCCGCAGTCAGACAAGTAGTGTGCCGGCTCCCAAGCCTTCTCTTGCCAAAAGTCGCAGTTCGAAGAACCGGCTGTCTGGCTGGCAAGAGTTAAAGGCAGGAACGGGCGCCCACACAAAAAACGGCTAGGGACTAACGGACTAATATAACAAAAGCCGGTTTTTCTCCCACCGCCGACTGGCTACCAGAGTAGCCGGCCGGCCGGTTTCCATTCCCTTCACTTCAATCCAAGAAAGCTCGAGTACTTGCCTCCCCAAAGAGGGAAGGCAGCAAAGGAAAAGGCCTAAGGATAAAAAGCATATGCGAATGGAAACCAAACATGCACATAACAATATTTACATATAAGACCTCCGAGAGGCCAGCATTCAACATAGTTTGGATACACCCCCAGTGGGTGGAACTGCGAAAACTTAATGAAGATTGTTCAAAAGACAACAAGCAGGAAAAATAAGGACGGCAGGTCAAGCTGGCGGAGCGACCGACGAGCCGGGCTGGTTGGCGGATACGGTTGTGCCGGCTGAAGGAGCGGCCGGCTGGCGAACCTTGGCTTGGTCACCACCTCCCGCAGAGGGCGCGCTTCCACGCGCCTCGTTGCTGGAGGCACGGTCGGCCTGAGGTCGGCCGGTTGTTCCACCAGCCGGATCGACGTCTTCGCCGTCCTCCTCTTCGTCATCCTCGCCCTCGTCGCTGGAGGCGATCTCCTCTGCCGAGTCCTCCCCCACCGCCGGGTTCAGCCCGAACCACTCCTCCGGCTGGGCAACACCGTCATCATCGATTTCGGGTGCAAAAACGCTGATGTCGGTGCACTCGGCGATCGTCGAAGCCCGCTGGGCGATAGCCGGCCTCACCTCCTCCAGCTCCGAGTCGGCCTCCATCTGCCAAGTGCGCAGCTGGTCCAGGTTCAGCCCTGGGTACCAAGCCCGAATGAACTCCAACGCCCGCCCGGCTCCGAGGCGGGCCACTGATGCCTTCCAAGCCTCAAAGCGACCGACTGCGACCTCCAGCCAGTCGGCAGTTCGGCTTGGGGTGCGGGGGATCGTCTCGCCGGGCCAGAGGGCGGCCAACACTTGCGCCCCGGCACGTTGGAGCCGGCGAAGCATCCGATGAGCCGGCTACAACCGCGCCTAGACAGCCAAGAGCTGCTCCTCAAGCGTCCGGTTCGCATCCGGCGCGATGTTGGCCCCCGCCTGACGGCACGCCACGCGATGGGCCTCGATGCTTTGGGCGGCGAAGGCAGAGTAGCCGGGGAAGTAGTCTGCACAAAAAAATAAGCAGCAGCACAAGTTAAGCCAAAAACCCAGGCGGCAAGGGGCCGGAGAGGAGCGAGGAAGGCAGCTTACCGTTGATCAAGTCCTCGATACGGCCGAAGCCTTCATCCAGTGCTCGCCGGGTCTCAGCCCAGCTCGCCGCCTCGGTCTCAAACTCTGCCTTCAGGGCGGCCTCGCTATCCTGCGCCTTCTGCAGGGCCGCCTTGTGGCTTTTCTCTTGGTCGGCCAGCTTCTTGGCCAGGCGATCACGCTCCTAGACCAAGGCAGCGTACTCGGCATCCTTGGTATGAAGGGCGGCTTGCGCTTCGCCGAGCTCCTTCCTCAAGTCGGCGTTGGCCCCTGAAGACAGAGAAAAAGAAAAACCAATAAGGAAAAAGTCGTCAAGAAAGATCCAACCCGATTGCTCAGTAGTCGGCCCGAATCTCGGGGACTACACCCAGTGGGTGCGCTGACGCGCCCCCACAGGAGACAGACAAGATCAAGTACTTACTTCGGCTGTCGGCCAGGTCGTCGGTCCTCTGACCCAACTCCCGAGCCTGGGAGTTGAAGGCGGCAGCACGGGAGTTGTGATATTCCTGGGAGTTCAGACAAGAAGCAAAAATAAGGTAGCCGTCAAGAAAGATCCGACCCGACTGCGCAGCAGTCGGCCCGTATCTCGGGGACTACTCCCAGTGGGTGCACTGACGCGCCCCCACGGAAGAAATCAAGAGATCAAAGCGGCCAAGAATGGAAGACTCACCCGGATGGCGGCCCGCATTGACAGGAACTCCTGAGTGTATTGCTGCAGCAGGGAGGCCTGAGCTTGAAGCCGGCTCCGGACCTCTTGAGCCGCCACATTCAGCTCGCCAGTCCCCCCGCTGGGAGTCCACTCGGACGTGGCGGTGCTGGCCGTCTCCAGAGCCTCCGCCGACTGACCGGCGCCCACGACTCGGCGCGACTCCGGCGGAGCGGCGCCTCCCCCTGCGCGCCGGCGCGTCACCGGCTGCATCTCGAGGCCGGCTCTGTCCTCCGGCTCACCCCCGGCCGGCTCCTCTGGCGCCACTGACGATTGGTCGTGTTGGCCCGCTCTGGTTGGCGCTGCTGGCGGCGCTCTCCTCGCGAAGGCCACGGGGTCCTCCCCCCTCTCCATCAGCGGCGGGTCTTGGACGATTTCCTCCGCCAAGGGCAATTGGGTGTCAGGGGCCACGGCTCGGAGGGGAATGGCGAGCAGCGGAGGCTGGTTGCGCGAGCCCTCCGCCTCCGTCTCCGCGGTCGCCGCCTCCGCCTGGGCCTTGGCTGCCGCATCGGCCTGCTCCTTCGCCACCTGGGCGGCCGCTTTTTCCGCCGCCTCGTGCTCCTCCCGCGCCTCACGGGCGTTCCGCTCTGTGGCCTCCCTGAGGTCGGCGCGGGGGTCCACGCGGCGGGAGCTTGAAGACCCTCCAGTCGGCCCAACTACGGAGCCGCCCGGACCCCGCTCAAGGGAAAGAGGCGCCCTGTCCAGCAAGCGGGAAAAAGTTAAGAAGAATTTTCGAACAAGAGAGAACAATGAAAAGCATGCGACAGGGCAATTGACGACTTACGCTGGGACCGCCCGAGGCTGCTTCACCGCCTTGCGGAAGCGGGCCGCTTTCGCAGCCGCCTCATCTCGCTTGGTCGCCGCGGTGGAGGATTTGGACTTCTTCGGCCGACTGCCAAAGAGGCCTGAAGCAGCCCGGCGCTTCTGTGTGCCGCCGCCGGCAGCCGGCGCGATGGACAAGCCCGCGCCCTGATGGTCGGCCGCTGGCTGGCAACGCGGGGCGACTTCGGCTTCAGCATCATCCGACCAGTCCTCGAAGCTGCGGTATGCCTTGAGCCCCCGGGCTTGGCGTCGTCCCCCACGACGGCGTCTTCCATGGCAGCCCCTCCCAAATCCGGGTCGTCGACGTCGTCCGCCGTGCGGTCGGGGGCATACTGGCGTTCTATCCCCGCTGCTCCGGTCGTCGGCGGGATAAGGGGGTTCTGCTAAGAAGAACCGACTGATCAGAAGCTGGCCATCATAAAGCCGGCTACCAACGAAAAGAAGAAAGAGAGAAAGGCTTACCACGGGCGAAGGGTTGGCGCGAGAATACGGCGCCTTGCCGTATCGCCAGTCTTCGGCGAGCTTGCAATTGGAGATGTAATTTACCATATACGATACCTCCGCATGAGGCATCTCCCTGGTGCTCAGCCGGCTTGGGTCGAAGCAGCCGCTCATCTGGCACATCATGTGGGGCCGGCTTTGGAGAGGAGATATCCGGCGCTCCACGAAGGCGGCCACCAAGTCGGCCCCGCTCAGGCCTTCTGACTGGATCATCACCCGAAGCCGGGAGACGGCGGCGTTCCCGGCCTAAGACAGTGACCGGGACCGGAAACTCTAAGAGGGCTGCCTCCCAGCCGGCGGGCCGGCTACGTAAGCCGGCAGGTTGACGTGGTCTCCTTGCTCGGCGACATTCTTCATGTAGAAGTATGACTTCTGCCAGATCTTCACCGACTGGATCAGGAGGATGGGCGGGAACGGATTGTTCTCGCCTGCCCTCCTCATGGCGATGAAGGCCCCGCAGGGGGCGGGCACGCCTGCGACGACGGTGCCGAGTTTGCTCTGGAAGAACTCCCCCAAGAGCTCCGGTGTGGGGAGCAGCCCCAAGAAACCTTCGCAGAGGGAGACGAAGGCCGACTGTAGCATCACCGCATTGGGCATGAGGTGATGCGGCTGAAGGTTGTAGAACTCGAGGAAGGAGCGCAGAAATCCGCTCGCCGGAAGGCCGAAGCCGCGCAGGAAGTGCGAGCGGAAGACGACCCGCTCGCCCTCCTCCGGTGCCGGCGAAATCTCCATCTCCGGTCCCAGGCGGACCCGCACGAGGTTGACGTCGGGCAGGCGTCGAGTCTGTCGGAGGAACTCAACGTGGTCCTCATGGACGTTGGAGCCGTCCCACAAGCTCGACAGCGCCATGGGAGCAAGACAATGTGGCGGCACGACGGCGCTGAGACGGGAGGCTGCGGCGGCAACAAAAGGAAGAGAGGAGGACGAGGGGGGCGGAGCGAGAGAGAGCGTGCGAACCTCTGTCGCTCCCCCTCCTCCCCCTACTTATAAGCTCGCGTGGCGGAGCCGAGGAGGCGCGGCGTGGGAAAACGAGGGGATCGATCGTGCCCACTCCCCCACGTCCCGCGCTTATTGCGCCTTAACGGCGAAATAAAATCGCCACGGGAAGGCGAGCGGTCCACCTGGGCCGCAAAAGATCAGCGCTCGGGCCGAGGCCTAGGAGTGGCGGGCCCGGGCCTGTGGTGGTGTCCCGTCGCACGCGTGTGCTGGCAGGATTTCTCTGCCACATGGCCGCGGGAGGGCCCGCGGTCAGCACGTGGGTCGACCCCTTTCCCGCCTGCAAGACGCGGGGCTCCCCGAAATCGGCGTACACCAGCGAAGCCGGCTCTTCAGGATAGGAAGCTGACCAAGCTTCTCATCCCTTTGTCCGCCTCGAAGCTCGCTCAGCTTCGGGGACTACTGTCGGAGTAAATAGCCATGGGTAGCCTAGCCGGCTTCCCCGGGCCCTTCTGAAAAAATTACGAGCCCGTCCCGCTCTTAAGAATCCAAGACATGGGGCCGCCTTCCCCCTGCTGGCTGTCACCCAGGCCGGCTTTCGGAAGGTGGCCCGACTTTAGCCCTCATGAAGAAAGCCAAGGGAGGGCCGCCTTCAAGAAGCCGGCCGCGAGAAGGCTGACTCCAAGAAGCCGGCTCCCATAAAGCGGTCGAGACCGTACCCTCAAAGTTTGCATCCACCTAGCGGTGATGTGACGGGGCGTGGCTACAGTGGAGCCTGCCACCCCCGAATCCCGGAGCATGCCTGGCATAGTGCACCGTACGGAGTGGGCATGACCCGTCCGGCGCGGCACTGTTGCCATGCTGACCCTGGCGTCACCCATGACGGGCCGCCAGCACGGCCCACAGATGGTGGGCCCCTTCGGGCAGAGAGACACCCGAAGGCGTCCACGCCTCCCCCCAGTCGGCCCAAGACAGAGCCGGCTCCCCGCAGCCGGCTTGCCGCCTCCCTCGAAGGAGACGCACCATTAAGGAGACAAGACGCGGAGAGGCTACAGCGGATGCCCGACGGGCGGCGGCGCTGTAGCCGCCCCTACCATGACGAAGCCCACGTCACCAAGATAGAGCAACAGTAACAAGCCGCCGACCAGGCCCTGGACAGTGGGGCCTTCCTGTCGACCAAGGGGCCGGCAGCCGGCGGGGCCCACCAGTCGGCGGGCCCCAGCAGCCGGCGTAGAAGCCGGCGAGCACAGTCACAAATGGCTGGGCCCCGCGCCCAGACGGATTACCATTGTACCCCCGGGGGGTAGGCCTATATAAACCTCCCGGGGCACCCATGCAAAGGGTTGGACCCTCAGCTAGTTTTAGACACCACACGAGGAGAAGAAGCAAGCTAGCCGTGCCCTTCTTCCTCCTCTCACCGAACAGCTCAAGGAGCATTGTGTAGCTACTTGTCCATCTAGTGATCATGCGGAGACCCCGCAGAGCAGCAGTAGGGGTGTTATCTCCATGGAGATCCTCGAAGCTGGGTAAGATTTGCCGGCATGCATGTCTTTGCCTCATCCCGTTTCCAGGCACCGGCGACGTCTTACTGGCTCCCACAATGATAAGCCACCCGTTGGCATATGTCGCACCTACCACCCGACATGTTGATTCTTTAAAACTTAGATCTATTCCACCTAAGCATGATATCAATGAGTCTCTCAAATCTATGAGAATTTCCATTGATGAGTGCAAAGAAAGAACCGCTAGGATGCATGCTAAAAAAGATTGCTTTGTGAAAGCGTGTTCTTCTAGTTTCCATGATAATAAGGATGAAGATCTAAAAGTTATTGATGTGTCCCCTATTAAATCTTTGTTTTGCAATATGAATCTTGATAATGATGGGACTGGAGATGAGTCAACTTTAGTTAAAAGGCGTCCCAATGATTCAGAGTTTCTAGATCTTGATGCAAAAATTGATAAAAGTGGGATTGGAGAGGTTAAAACTTTACATAGAAATGAACCCACTATCTTGGATTTCAAGTAATTTAATTATGATAATTGCTCTTTAATAGATTGTATTTCCTTGTTGCAATCCACGCTAAATTCTCCGCATGCTTATAGTCAAAATAAAGCTTTTACTAAACATATCGTTGATGCTTTAATGCAATCTTATGAAGAAAAGCTTGAATTGGAAGTTTCTATCCCTAGAAAACTTCATGATGAGTGGTAACCTACTATTAAAATTAAGATTAAATATCATGAATGCTTTGCTTTATGTGATTTGGGTGCTAGTGTTTCCACGATTCCTAAAACTTTCTGTGATTTGCTAGGTTTCCGTGAATTTGATGATTGTTCTTTAAACTGGCATCTTGCGGATTCCACCATTAAGAAACCTATGGGAAGAATTAATGATGTTCTTATTGTTGAAAATAGGAATCGTGTGCCCGTAGATTTCATTGTCCTTGATATAGATTGCAATCCTACATATCCTATTATTCTTGGTAGACCTTTCCTTAGAACAATTGGTGCAATTATTGATATGAAGGAAGGGAATATTGGATTCCAATTTCCGTTAAGGAAGGGTATGGAACACTTTCCTAGAAATAAAATTAAATTACCTTATGAGTATATTATGAGAGCCACTTATGGATCGCATACCAAAGATGATAATACCTAGATCTATCGTTGCTTTTATGCCTAGCTAGGGGCGCTAAACGATAGCGCTTGTTGGGAAGCAACCCAATTTTATTTTTGTTTCTTGCTTTTTGATTCTGTTTAGTAATAAATAATTCATCTAGCTCTTTTTATATGTGGTTTTATGCTTTTAATTAGGGTTTGTGCCAAGTAGAACCTTTGGGAAGACTTGGGGAAAGTCTTTGCGATCTTGCTGTAAAAAACAGAAACTTTAACGCTCACGAGATTTGCTGCCACTTTTTACTCAAGAGTGATATTTAGTTCATTCTTTTTTCAGATGATTAATAGATAAATTCCACACGTCCAGCAATTTATATGAGAATTTTTGGGATTCCAGAAGTATTCGAAACCTATATATCACTACAGACTATTCTGTTTTTGACAGATTCTGTTTTTCGTGTGTTGTTTGCTTATTTTGATGAATCTATGGCTAGTAATAGAGTTTATGAACCATAGAAAAGTTGGAATACAGTAGGTTTAACACAAATATAAAAAAATAATGAGTTCATTACAGTACCTTGAAGTGGTGGTTTGTTTCTTTTACTAACGGAGCTCACGAGATTTTTTTTTAGTTTTGTGTTGTGAAGTTATCAAGTTTTGGGTAAAGATTTGATGGAATATGGAACAAGGAGTGCCAAGAACCTAAGCTTGGGGATGCCCCGGAAGGCATCCCCTCTTTCGTCTTCGTCCATCGATAACTTTACCTGGAGCTATATTTTTATTCGCCACATGATATGTATTTTGCTTGGAGCGTCTTGTATGATTTGAGTCTTTGCTTTTTAGTTTACCACAATCATCCTTGCCGTACACACCTTTCGGGAGAGACACACGTGAATTGGAATTTATTAGAATACTCTATGTGCTTCACTTATATATTTTGAGTTGGATAATTTTTTCTCTAGTGCTTCGCTTATATCTTTTAGAGCACGGCGGTGGTTCTATTTTATAGAAATAATTGATCTCTCATGCTTCACTTATATCATTTTGAGAGTATTTTAGAACAGCATGGTAATTCACTTTGGTTATAAATTTTAAATGCCAAGAGAAGTTGGATGCTTGATAGTTGTTTTGAGATATAAAGGTGGTAATATTAGAGGTGTGCTAGTTGAGTAATTGTGAAATTGATGAATACTTGTGTTGAAGTTGGCAAGTCCCGTAGAATGCACGTATGGTAAATGTTGTGTGACAAATTTGAAGCATGGGGTGTTCTTCGATTGCTTTCCTTATGAGTGCCGGTCGGGGACGAGCGGTAGTCTTTTCCTACCAATCTAGCCCCCTAGGAGCATGCGCGTAGTGCTTGGTTTTGATGACTTGTAGATTTTTGCAATAAGTATGTGAGTTCTTTATGACTAATGTTGAGTCCATGGATTATACGCACTCTCACCCTTCCATCATTGCTAACTTCTTCGGTACCGTGCATTGCCCTTTCTCACCTTGAGAGTTGGTGCAAACTACGCCGGTGCATCCAAACCCCGTGATATGATACACTCTATCACACATAAGCCTCCTTGTATCTTCCTCAAAACAGCCATCATAACTACCTATTATGGCATTTCCATAGCCATTCCGAGATATATTGCCATGCAACTTTCCAGTGTTCCATTTATTATGACACGCATCATCATTGTCATATTGCTTTGCATGAGCATGTAGTTGACATCATATTTGTGGCAAATCCACCATGCTTAATTTTTCATACATGTCACTCTTGATTCATCGCAATCCCCGTACACCACCGGAGGCATTCATATAGAGTCATATTTTGTTCTAAGTATTGAGTTGTAATTCTTGAGTTGTGAGTAAATAAAAGTGTGATGATCATTAGTAGAGCATTGTCCCATGTGAGGAAATGATTATGGAGACTATGATTCCCCCACAAGTTGGGATGAGACTCCGGACCAAAAAAAGGAGGCCATAAAAAAAAGAAGGCCCAAACAAAAAAAAGAGAAAAAGAGAGAAGGCACAAAGTTACTATCCTTTTTCCAAACTTGTGCTTCAAAGTAGCACCATGATCTTCATGATAGTGAGTCTCTTATTTTGTCACTTTCATATACTAGTGGGAATTTTCCATTATAGAACTTGGCTTGTATATTCCAATGATGGGCTTCCTCAAATGCCCTAGGTCTTCGTGAGCAAGAAAGTTGGATGCACACCCACTTAGTTACTTTGATGAGCTTTCATATATTTTATAGCTCTAGTGCATCCGTTGCATGGAAATCCCTACTCCTTGCATTGAAATCAATCGGTGGGCATCTCCATAGCCCATTGATTAGCCGTGTCAATGTGAGACTTTCTCCCTTTTTGTCTTCTCACACAACCTCAATCATCATATTCTATTCCACCCATAGTGCTATGTCCATGGCTCGCGCTCATATATTGCGTAAAAGTTGAAAGAGTTTGAAAAGGCTAAGTATGAAACAATTGCTTGGCTTTTCATCGGGGTTGTGCATGATGAGAGCATTTTGTGTGACGAAAATGAAGCATGGCCAAACTATATGATTTTGTAGGGATAAGTTTTCTTTGGCTATGTTATTTTGATAAGAAATAATTGCTTGATTAGCATACTTGGAGTATTACTATTTTTATGTCAACAATAAACTTTTAACTTGAA
The DNA here is from genome assembly GCF_018294505.1 of Triticum aestivum. Taxonomy (NCBI): domain Eukaryota; kingdom Viridiplantae; phylum Streptophyta; class Magnoliopsida; order Poales; family Poaceae; genus Triticum; species Triticum aestivum. The sequence goes on along the minus strand of NC_057800.1, from coordinate 200,545,222 downwards.
TCTTTCGGATCTGAACATTCAAGCCACAATAGATAAAAAATACATTGAAGAACATGCTAGAAAGCATTTCACATCAAAAATTCTGCTTTTATCATTTACCTACTCGAGGACAAGCAGGAATTAAGCTTGGGGATTCTTGATACGTCTCCAACGTATCTATAATTTTTTATTGTTCCATGCTATCATATTATCTGTTTTGGATGTTAATGGGATTTATTTTACACTTTTATATTATTTTCGGGACTAACCTATTAACCCAAGGCCTAGTGCAAATTGCTGCTTTTTGCCTATTTCAGTGTTTCACAGAAAATGAATATCGAACGGAGTCCAAACGGAATGAAACTTTTGGGAGCATGATTTTTTGAACAAACGTGATCTAGAGGACTTGGAGTGGACGTCAAGAAACGAATGAGGTGTCCATGAGGCAGGGGGCGTGCCTACCCCCCTGGGCGCGCCCTCCACCCTTTTGGGCCCCTCGTGGCTCAACCGACCTACTTCTACCTCCTATATATGTTCATATACCTCGAAAACATCCAGGAGCACCATGAAACCCTATTTCCACCGCCGCAACCTTCTGTACCCAAGAGATCCCATCTTGGGGCTTTTTTCGGAGCTCCGCCGGCGGGGGCATCGATCACGGAGGACCTCTACATCAACTCCATGGCCCCTCCGATGATGTGTGAGTAGTTTACTTCAGACCTTCGGGTCCATAGTTATTAGCTAGATGGCTTCTTCTCTCTCTTTGAATCTCAATATAAAGTTCTCCTTGATCTTCTTGGAGATCTATTCGATGTAACTCTTTTTGCGGTGCGTTTGTCGAGATCCGATGAATTGTGGGTTTATGATCAAGTCTATCTATGAACAATATTTGATTCTTCTTTGAAATCTTTTATGTATGATTGGTTATCTTTGCAAGTCTCTTCGAATTATCAATTTGGTTTGGCCAACTGGATTGATCTTTCTTGCAATGGGAGAAGTGCTTAGCTTTGGTTTCAATCTTGCGGTGCTCGATCCCAGTGACAGAAAGGGAAACGGCACGTATTGTATTGTTGCCATCGAGGATAAAAAGATGGGGTTTCTATCATATTTGTTGAGTTTATCCCTCTATATCATGTCATCTTACCTAATGCGTTACTTTGTTCTTATGAACATAATACTCTAGATGAATGCTGGATATCGGCCGATGTGTGGAGTAATAGTAGTAGATGCAGGCAGGAGTCGGTCTACTCGTCACGGACGTGATGCCTATATACATGATCATGCCTAGATATTCTCATAATTATTCGCTTTTCTATCAATTGCTCGACAGTATTTTTTTCACCCACCGTAATACTTATGCTATCTTGAGAGAAACCACTAGTGAAACATGTGGCCCCTGGTCTATTCTCCATCATATAAGTTTCCAATCTATTTTACTTTGCAATCTTTACTTTCAATCTATATCATAAAAATACCAAAAATATTTATCTTATCATTATTATCTCTATCAGATCTCACTCACGTAAGTGACCGTGAAGGGATTGACAACCCTTTATCGTGTTGGTTGCGCGGTTCTTATTTGTTCGTGTAGGTACGAGGGACTTGCATGTGGCCTCATACTGGATTGATACCTTGGTTCTTAAAAACTGAGGGGAATACTTAGGCTACTTTGCTGCATCACCCTTTCCTCTTCAAGGGAAAACCAACGCAGTGCTCAAGATGTAGCAGGTCCCCTCCACTTATCCTTGCACCCACACACTTCATCTAGCTCCAGAAAAAATCATCCACCAGCTCAAACCCGAGTTCTTGCTCATCTTGCTGCAATTTTCGATCTCCTTGCTCAAAGCTCCATTCACAAAACTGCTTTGGGGATTATTCTTTGGTATGTGACTCCTCCAATGGTCCAATTTGTGTTTTGTCTAGTGCTTTATTTATTGAAAAAATTTGCTGCTAAGGTGACCCTGTTCTTGAGCTTGCATGTCAAATTATATGGTCAAAAGTAGTTGCTATCAATCTTTTTGAGTTTGGTTCACTTTTATTTTAAGTTACTTAAAATTTCAAAAAAATTCAGAAAAAGATGAAGAGATTTTTGAGGGGCTCATCGAGCTGAAGCTCGAAGGACAAGCAAAGTGAAGAGAACAAGAAGCCCAAGTATAATCTCCCTCGTACTGCGGAGGTTCGGCCATGTGAATGGCCTTGTGATGAGTTCTTGAGAGAAGTTGGGATTTTTGAAGATTTTTATTATTTGGCTGAGAATGCAGGCCTCACCGACTTCCTCCACGACCAGCATGAACATTATCACTTACTCACCAATATTTTCGTGCAAAATTTTCATTTCCATGCTAGGAGATCACCATCTTCGGTGGAATTTTATTTATATGATGAGCATAAGGAGATGTCACTTGATGATTTTTTCCGGATTTGTAGGATACCCTTTGAGGGCAGCATAGAGGAACCACATCATAATGTTGTGGAGGGATTTATTGATACAATTGCTATAGGGGAAACGAGGAAAGTTTCTAATGCAAGAATCACTAGCACACATATTATTGTTCTATGTTACTTTGCAATATTTGCTAGTAGATGCTTAATTGGTCGTGGAAAATGTGGAAACCTTAGTGCTCCTGATATTGTTATTTTGCGCCATGCCTTGTTTCGTGATACTACTTTCAGTTTAGGTGCTATTGTTGCTAAACGGTTAAATATGAACCGTACAAAGGGCCCCGCCCTTTGAGGCATCTTTGCTTCGCGCCTTGCTGCACACTTTAACATACCTATCAGGCATTTTAAGAAAGAAGAAAAATTGCTGCCTCCTATTGTTCTAGATTATAAGAGTATGGTAGCACATGAGTTCATTGCTAAGAATAAGAAGAAGATTCTTAACTATAGACTGATGTTTGATAAGAAACACGTTGAGACTATTACCTTGCTTGCTCCCTCTTTGTTTAACATATTTTCAGGCATGTACCTTATTCTGCCGGAGGATGTTCAGGCATACCAGAGCCTGACATCAGCTCCAGAGCCGGAGCCACTATCTGATCCTCACTGTCAGTCTATTTATCAGTGGGATCCGAAGGAGATAGCCAACCAGTGGCACCCAGAGGACACTCCTCCATACACCGGAGAGGGCCACTTTGATCCTTGGGCATAGACCAATTTAGGCCAAAAGCCTAAGCTTGGGGGAGTATGTATCTCTCACCGACATTACATTCATGTTTACACACTCATGCTAGTTGTCGGTGCTCATACTTTTTCATTGTATAATCCATGCTAGTTTATTTTTTGTTTTAAGCTTTCTTCTTGTGTGTTTGAAAAACCTTAAGAAAAATCAAAAAAAATATTAGTTGTAGCTTTTAGCTAGTTTATTTTCCATGCTTGTAGTAGTAGTAATTAAAAATAAAACCCAAAAAGATTTCTCGTCTTCTTTTGCTTGTTGGGAGCTTTTCCGTGTAAATAGTTCTATTTATTTTCTTTGGCGGTCGAGAGGAGAAGACCATGATGAAAATGTTGAGTGGCTCTCATTTGCATTATTGTTAATCTAACAAAGAGCCCATATTACCTTGTCTTCTCCCATGTATTGAATGCTTTGCAGATTCCAGCTTAGTCCAATGCACATGCACTCTTATTATTATCCACACTATTCGGTCGTGCAAGTGAAAGGCAGTAATGACGATATATGATGAACTGATTGAGATGAGAACAGCTGGTATGAACTCGACCTCTCTTGGTTTTGTAAATATGATTAGTTCATCGTTCCTGATTCAACCTATTATGAATGAAACATGTTCACAAGGAGAATTAGAGATTATAGTTGCTTATGCCATGCTTAATTAGCTAGGAGTTTATAATGGTTTACCTTGCGTGCCAACATGCTACTAAAATGGTTGTGATGTGGTATGATAGGGTGGTATCCTCCTCTGAACGATTCGAGTGGCTTGACTTGGCACATGTTCATGCATGTAGTTGAAACAAAATCAACATAGCCTCCACGATATTTATGTTCATGGTGAATTATGTCCTACTCATGCTTGCATTTAGTGTTGATTAATTTTAATGCATGTTCATGACTGTTGTCGCTCTCTAGCTGGTCGCTTCCCAGTCTCTTTCTAGCTTTCACTTGTACTAAGCAGGAATACTGCTTGTGCATCCAACTCCATAAACCCCAAAAGTTATTCCATATGAGTCCACCATACCTTCCTATATACGGTATCTACCTACCGTTCCAAGTAAAATTGTATGTGCCCAACTCTGAACCATCAAATAAAAATTCTGTTTTGTATGCTTGGCGAATCACGGGTTCCGGCAAACCCTTGAGGTTCGAACTCTGGGGTGTGCACGAAGTTCTTTCCCTCCTTCTGATCTACGCCCTAGCTCGCTAAGGTCTCGCAGAAGAACTCGACGCACTCACAACACAAAGACACAAGGTTTATACTGGTTCGGGCCACCGATGTGGTGTAATACCCTACTCTAGTGCGGTGGTGGTGGATTGCCTCTTGGGCTGATGATGAACAGTACAAGGGGAAGAACAGCCTCCTAAGGTTGAGGTGTTCTTGTGCTTGGTGTGCTAAGGGTTGGTCTTTGATCAAATCCTATCTCCTTCTTCCATCCCTCTCCCCTAGGTGGTGGCTAGTCCTACTTACATAAGCCCTGGTCCTCTCCCCAAATATTGAGCGGGAAGGGAGCCAACAACGACGGCCAATTTGAAAGGGGACAACTAGTACAAGCTATCCTGACAAAAGGGGGTCTTCGCCTGCCAAAGGTTCTGGTGGTGACGTTGTCCTGGGCTCCATGGTGACCTTCGTCCTGCTGTCCTTCTGGTCTTGGTCTTGTTGCACCGATATGGAAACCTTTGCCTGATGCCTCGGTACTCTGCGCCTGCGCTTGCCTCCTTAGCACCAAAGAGGAAACAAGGACGCTGCACGCTGGCGCCTGCCTGGTGTCGATCGTCATGGCTCACGTCACGAGAGCCTCGCGAGGTTCGCCCCGCCTTGATATCTCCGCTCCTCGCGAGGCAGCCTGGTGAGGCCGCTCCTGAGGAGGTCTTGCGTCGTCCGCCTTGCGAGGCTTGGCCCCTCGTGAGGGTCTTGAATGCCTTGTTGATGATGATGGGACGTACAGACCTGCCAGCACAGCCACGCCATGGGCCGCAGGCAGGCAAGTCTGGGGACCCCTGTTCCCAGAACGCCGACAGTAGCCCCCGGGCCCAAGGAACGCTCAGGCGTGGCTTCGAGGTGAAGCCAAAGGATCAAGCGCCGAACACCGCGGGCCCTAAAAGCCCGCGGCCTTAGTTGACGCGTGGCAGTTGACTGATCGTGGCTGTCTCCGCTTCCCCACGTTGCCTCGGCAACTTCCCGACTTGACAAGTCCCTGCGACATGCAAGGAAAATCATCATTACCTGTGATCATGGGAGGCACCGGTTGGCCTTCTTCCGCTATAAATGGGTAGGGGGGCGGAGCCCCCGTCGCCCATCTCTTCTTGGTCCATTTGCTTCGTCCTCCTTGCTCTGCCGCTAACAGCAATGGCGCCCATCCGAAGGTTCTCCGCCGAAATGAAAGGAAAGGCCCCCCGCTATGATCCAGAGCTGCTTCCGCCGAAGAAGAGGTTGGTTTACCGTCGCGACGAACCGGCGATGCAGGTGGTGACGAGGCCCTTCTGCGAGCGCCTCCTCCAGGGTATCCGCTACCCTTGTACGCCCGAGCCGGGGGCTCGGGAGGGCGAAGCGATGAGCGGCGCCGCCCGTGCCATGGCCGTGGTCGCCGCGCCGCGGGGACACATGCCGTCGCCCCAGGGGTCCATGCCACGGACTCGTCGCGTGAGTTCATGCTGTGGGCGGCAGTGCCCCCAAGCACCTGAATATGCCTCCCACCGTTCTTCGCCGCCAAGGTGCCGCCGAGGGGTGTTAGCGAACTTTGGCTGCAGCATGCTGACTGCAACAACTCGGCAACCGGAGCGGAGATTGGAACCGTTGCCTCTGGGAAGATGTTCATGACCCGATGCTAGGGTGAGATTGCCCAGGTCTGCCGCGTGGAGGGCGCCCTCGCGATCCACTTCGAGTACGATGGTGCCTCCGTGCTCTTCTTCAAGGTCTTCGACAAGGAAGGCCGCCGCCTGGAGTGCTGCCTTGAAGGAGGTCACCAGGACGACATCGCGGCGGGCGCGGGGGCCTCCACTGGTCTTGCCTGCAGCTCCTCCTGCGACAGCGGCGACTCGTGGTGGTCCAGCGACTCTCCTGAGCCCTTGAAGTCTCCGGAGATGAGCGATGATAGCTACGTGCCGCCAAGCTCCTGTCGAGCTCGGAGCAGGGCCGCGGCGTCTAGCCCCGCCGCCGTTGATCTAGATGGGGTTGGTCCTGGCCTCCCGTGGCCCACTGTTGATGATGGTGTCCGCCAAGGGAGGGTGTAGATTGGATTCCCCTTGGTTCTTGTTCTGGTTCCCTGCGAAGGATCATGAAGCACCCCTTGGGGGCGTGTAAAGGGTCTGTAATGTCTTTTGCGTATATATGGTCCTTGTTATGGAATTGCGTGGGCGCATATCTTGCCGAGGCTCAACCTCCCCTTTCCAATCCTGTGGAGGCTTGATGCTCTATGCTAACAGGTCCCGGTCCCCAGGTAGGCTGCAGCCGTCGTTGGTATGCCAGGTCACGATGCCGTTGTCAAGGCCAAGAGGTGAGCGGCCCGAGGTCCAGTAAGAGCTCCTGAGGCGCGATTCTCAGGAGGTCCCCTTTAGCGCTCAAGCGGCTGCATTAGAGTGGGAAAGGAAGAGAGTATCGCCACAGCAGGGCAACGGAAGGAGTAAGGCCCACTTCGGCTCGGTCTCCCCTTTCTATCCTCGTGATGGCTTGGAGAGGCCGCTGACCATCGATGAAGATGGTCCAGCCTTGCTGTTTCCTTTCTTGGTGAAGGCGCTCGAGGAAGTCGTGGATGGTATCGGTCCTATGGAAGGGGCAGAAGCTCGCGTCCTGTCTTCAGCTGCATTGACTCGTGTCTTCAGCCATCCGCACCTTCGCGACCCTAGCGCTTGTCTTGACGAGCTGCTGGAGCCTGTGGCTGATGATCACTACGCAGCAACCACCGCAGCCATGCAAGGTCAGGTGGAAGCCCTGCTGAAGAGGTTCCGCGGCTTTGCCTCCGCACCCTTGTTCGGCGATGCCGCCGATCCTGCGGCTGGTGGTGCAGGTGCAGGCGATGTTACCCAAGGAGGAGCGACTTCTGCAGGCGATGGTGGTGTCCAGGGGTGACCTGCGGCTACTCTCCTGTTTCGTTCCTGTAATATGCATCAGGCCACGTGGAGGCGTTAAACTTTCATTTGGTATTGTGAGGACAATATGTTTTGTAATATTTTCTTCAAGATTTTGCAATTTTCTTCCTATCCGCTTTGTGTTCTGCGTCGGCAGAGCCCGGCCCCGTGCATACCTCAACCGTTGTTGAGCCGACCGGAGACCAGGATAGACCAGGGAGTGAGGGGCTATGTGACCAGTTAGGCTCCTAAGTCGCGATGCTCAGGAGTCCCCCTTGACGCGCAAACAGCTTACAGGATGAGTACGCGAGGATAGATTAATGTTCTACATCTGCAGAGCCCGACCCCGCGCATACCTCAACCACCATTAGGCTGACCGGAGACCAGGACGGACCAAGGAGTGAGGGGCTACATGACCAGTTAGGCTCCTGAGTCGCGATGCTCAGGAGTCCCTCTTGATGCGCAAACAATTTCCATACCTACCCTCGCCGAGGCCTCGGGAGGGGCGTGCGACGACCAGGTCCAGGAGACCTATTTGAGTGGCTTGTGCTTGGGCGTGACCCGAGTGTAGCCCCCGTGTCTAGCCCCCTCGCGCGGCTCTCCCGAGGGGAGGCGTTGCGGTGAGGCCAGACACTGAGCTCTGGGGCTCCCTGAGGTTGGTACGACCGTGGAGCCGCCTTCAGTTGTTTATCACCAGTGCGGAGCATAGTACTTCCGCTTCTGCATGGGCATAGCCGCTCCATGGCAGTGTCATTGGCCAGCATCGGAGCATGGTGCTTCCACTTGTGCGTGGGGGGCCCCCTCTGGGAGGAGCC